>NC_088910.1:19848669-20148906 GCF_963576675.1 Euphorbia lathyris | reverse complement strand
CCTGACTCAAGCTAAGAAACTGACCTAGTCACCAGTTGACTAAGCCAGTATCTTGTTGACTTCCAGACAAAGTGTTTCTTCTTTTAGCAAAGTTCAGACGACACAGTATGCTGTCCAGTTGACTTTACCATAAAAGGAGAGACCATCTGCTGTGCTGACCCAGGACAGAAGATACACGATTATGATTGGCCGAGAGCTCTGTGCAAGTCAGGATGACAACGACATATAGCCGTTTCCCTCCAACGGTTATTTCGAAATTCGAAATGACCGAATGACCAGACGTCTCTATAAATAGTGCCATCACAAGCTTCACAATACACAGAACTTGATCAAGCCATTACGCTGTCCAAATCTCTACAAGTTCTGCAAGCAAGAAGCAAAGCAAAATTCTTACACTACATTTTCATATCTGTGTAAAAGTCTAGAGTGGTTGTTTTTCAATCATCTAAGGTGTTCTAGCAATTGTTGTTTAGGACAAAAATCTTTATCATTTCTAGAAGTAGAAAGGAGAGGCTGAGTACTCGGTTTTAAGTACTCAGCGGAGAGATTAGGATTGAGTAGAAGTATAGAGGAAGGTACTCTTGTCATACTCAATTGCTGATATTGTAAAAGGTTTGAGGCTCTACCTTTAAAGAGCTCAGTAGAGAATTCGAAATCTCGGAAGTGTTCCGGGGACAGGACGTAGGCTTAGAAGAAGCCGAACCTGGATAAATCTGCTGAGTGAAGTATTTCTAAACCTTAACTCCTAATTTATATTGCTTGCTTTAAATAATCAAAACTGACCAAGTAAAGAGGTCAAGTTGAGTTGTGCGCGTTGAACGTCTGAGTTCAGGAATAGACTCCAAGTGCTATCTCCTGACTCAAGCTGAGGAACTGACCTAGTCACCTATTGACTAAGCCAGTATCTTGCTGTTTACTCAGCGCGCTGTTCAAACCTTTTTCTTTAGAAAAAGAAGTCTACCTAAATTGTGAAAAAAGTTTAAATAGTTCCTAACCCCCCCTTGGAACTATACTTGCAACTAAACAAGGGACCAACAAGTGGTATCAGAGCCTAAAAGCTCATTACTAAAGGTCTAACAACCTTGAGTTGATCCATACCATGGGCGAAAACAGCACTCGGTTTCTTCCTGGAAACCAGACAACTCAGATATTACCTGAGGGGCTGTCCATTACCAGGCCTCCCCTATTCTTCGGGTCAAACTATACCTTTTGGAAGAATAGGATGAAAAACTTCATTCAAGCTACAAACATGAGTGCCTGGCTATCTATAGTCCAAGGCCCGTTTGTACCTGTGAAAGTTGTTGATGGCCAGTCAGTTGTTAAAGCTGAGGTTGAATGGACAGAGGATGATCTTAAGAAGCTTCAAAACCATGCTTCGGCTATCAATATGCTTCACTGTGCGCTCGATGCTGCAGAATATAACAAAATCTCAGGTTGTGAGTCGGCACAAGAGATCTGGAAAAAGCTGGAAGTCACCTACGAGGGAACAAACAAAGTAAAAGAATCCAAGGTGAATCAGCAGATGAGACTGTACGAGCTGTTCGAGATGAACAATGATGAGGGCATTTCAGACATGAACGCAAGGTTCACCAACATCATTAATGAGCTCAAGAGACTTGGGAAAATCTTCACTAAGGAAGAACAAGACAAAAAGGTACTCAGGAGTCTTCCAAAAGACTGTCAAGCAAAGAAGACAGCAGTTGAGGAAGCTCAGGATTTAACCACCTACAAATATGACGAACTCATCGGTTCATTGCTGACCCATGAGACATCAATGAAGAACTTTGAGGTGAAAGAAAAATCTGATGACAAGAAGCAGAAGTCACTTGTCATGAAGGCTGACTCCACTGACGGGAGTTCAACTGATGATGAGGAGATGGCTATGTTCACAAGAAAGATGAAGAGGTTGTTCAGGAAGAACGACAAATATTCCAAAAAGCCTTACAAAAAGTTTGATAAGTATAAGGCTGACTCAAGCGACAGCAAATACAGAAAGGACAGCTCAAAGCCCATTACATGCTTTGAGTGCCACCAAGATGGCCATATTAAGTCAAACTGCCCCACGCTGAGGAAAGACAAGAAAAGTGGGAAGAAGGCAATGGTGGCTACTTGGAGTAACAGTGATGAATCTTCATCAACAGAAACTGAGGCCACCGAGTCAGCGAAGATATGCTTCATGGCTGACGAACTTGCTGAGCCATGCATTTCTGAGCATGCTGACCAATCTAATAAGTCAGACAATGAAGAGCAATCCAATGAGGTAATCTCACTCTCTCAACTCAGAAATGAAATGGGTAATGCCCTGAGTGATCTTTACACACTTGTCAAAAAGTGTAACAAAAAGATTAAAACACTCAGCCGGCGCTGTGATGAGGTGGAAGAGGTCAAACTGAGTGACCTCAGATACCTTCTTCAAGACAACTCAGTTTTGCATGAAAATATGAAAACCATTCATGAGTCTATAGTTGAAGTCCAGTCAGTTTCCAAGAAACTGAGGAAGGATGTCACAACCATTCAGAACCAACTAAAGGTTCCAAACAAAAATAATTTTCCTCTGAGAACTAAGTATCAAGGTACTCAGTACCAAGGTACTCAGCAGAGACGAAATCCCCAGCGAAGAGTCCAGTGTGACTTTTATGGGAAGTTAGGACACACCACTAAGGTGTGCTGGCACGCTCAGCACTGGGGTGCTGACAAGTCAGTAAAGAGTCCTAAACAGAAAGTCAGTTGTGACTTCTGTGGAAAAAGTGGCCACACTATTAATGTATGTCGCCACAAAATAAAATATGATGCTTTACTTGTTGAACCTAATAAGTCAGGACCCAAAAAGAATTGGGTACCTAAAGGAAACTGATTACAATGCAGGTAAGCCTGAGATGTGTCGAGAAGTCAAAAATGTGGTATATTGACAGCGCATGCTCAAGGCATATGACGGGTGATGAAACTCAATTCATCACGTTCGAACGTAAACGAGGAGGAAGCGTAAGTTTTGGAGATAACAAAAAGGGTAAAATAGTAGGATCAGGCACCGTTGGAGGTAATCCCACTATTGAATCTGTCTCCCTAGTCAGCGGACTCAAATATAACTTACTCTGCGTAGCTCAGCTATGTGATAATGGAAGAAAAGTTATATTTGACGAAACTGGATGTAAAATATATGAGGGAAAATCAAATGAGTTAATTTTAACTGCCCCTTGGATAGACAATGTCTTTATGCTAAACCTCGAAAAGAAGTTTTCAAAAACTGTATGCTTAGTCACAAAGGAAGAAAATTCCTGGCTATGGCACAGGAGACTTGGTCATGTAAGCATGGACCTCCTGGCCAAACTAGCAAGAAAGCAATTGGTTGAGGGACTGCCTGAACTTAAATTCCAAAAAGATCAATTATGCCACGCTTGCCAAGCTGGAAAACAAACCAAACAATCTTTTCACAGTAAAAACATTGTCTCAACTAAACGTCCGTTAGAATTACTACACTTGGATCTCTTTGGTCCAGTCCAGCCGCTGAGTCTGGGTGGAAGAAGATTTTCCTTGGTCATTGTAGATGATTTCTCTCGGTATACGTGGGTTATCTTGCTGACCAGCAAGGATGAGACCTTTGAGACATTTTCAAATTTGGTTAGAAAAATTGAAAATGAAAAAGACCTAAAATTAGCTCATATCCGTAGTGATAACGGTGGAGAATTCAAAAACCAAAAGTTTGTTGAATTCTGTGAAGCCAGCGGCATTGACCACAATTTTTCTGCTCCTAGAACACCTCAGCAAAATGGGGTTGTAGAAAGGAAGAACAGAACTCTGGTTGAAATAGCCAGGACAATGCTGGATGAGCATAGGCTTCCAAAGTATTTTTGGGGTGAGGCTGTTAACACATCATGCTACATTCTTAATAGGGCTCTAGTTAGACCTATACTCAAGAAAACCCCCTATGAACTTTGGAAAGGACGAAAGCCCAATATTGGATACTTTCGTGCCTTTGGCTGTAGATGTTTTATTTTAAATACCAAAGATAGCTTAGCAAAGTTTGATTCAAAAGCTGATGAAGCTATCTTTCTGGGCTACTCAACAAACAGCAAAGCATACAGAGTTTTTAATAAGCGAACTCAAGTTTTAGAAGAGTCAATACATGTAGAGTTCGATGAAACTGACCCTGCAGGTAGATACCAGCCGCTGACCGAAGATGATCCAAACTCAGTAACCATCGCTGACTCAGAACCAGCTACTGAGTCATTCACGAAAAGGCTGACCAAGAGTAAGAGTGAACCTAAGATTACTTTTACTGACCCATCTACTTCTGCAGAGATTGTTGAAACAGGAACAGCACAAGACATGAATCTACCCAAAGAAATAAGGATTCCTAAAGGGCACTCCGAAAGTGCAATCCTTGATTCTGCTGGGAATACCCTGATGATGAGGAATCAACTCAGGAAATACCTCAGCAATGTTGCTTTCGTCTCAGTACAAGAACCGAAGAATTTCGCTGAAGCTGAGTACGATGAATTCTGGATGAACGCAATGCAAGAGGAGCTCGATCAATTTCGAAGAAATGATGTATGGGAGTTAGTGCCTCATCCAAAGAGTCAAAAGACCATCAGAACAAGATGGGTCTTCAGGAACAAGATGGACAAACAAGGAAACAATGGCATCTTCATCAGTCAAGCAAAATATGCCAAGGAGATCTTAAAGAAATATGACTTGGAAAATTGCAAGCCAATATCCACTCCTATGGGCACTGACATTGTCCTCTGCGGCTGATGAGAATGGTAAGCCAGTAAACAGCAAGTTATACCGAGGTATGATTGGCTCTTTACTTTACTTAACAGCAAGTAGACCGGACATTCAGTTCTCAGTATGTTATTGTGCTAGATATCAAGCTAACCCTAAGGAATCCCATTACATAGCTGTAAAAAGGATCCTTAGATATTTGCAAAGCTCAGTAAATGCAGGTCTATGGTATCCAAATACTCAAGACTTTACACTCATCGGATACACTGACGCTGACTATGGACGAGACAAGCTGGAAAGAAAAAGCACATCTGGAGGATGCCAATTCCTAGGAAGCTTTCTTGTATCTTGGTTCAGTAAGAAGCAGGCGTCAGTAGCCCTGTCCACAACTGAAGCTGAGTACATTGCTGCTGGAAGCTGTGTTGCTCAGGTCCTTTGGATTAAGCAACAGCTTGAAGATTATGGTGTTCAAACAAAGACAATTGAAGTCAAATACGACAACAAAAGTGCAATTGACCTCTCAAAGAACCCAATCCAGCACAGCAGGATGAAGCATGTCAGCATAAGACATCATTTCATTAGAGATTATGTACTTAAGAAAGAAATTAAGCTGACTTATGTCCCAACAGACGAACAGCTGGCGGATATCTTCACGAAGCCACTGGCTCGTGAGCAGTTCAGCATACTGAGAGAAGCAATTGGTATGTTTAATCCTCTTCAGTAAATTCCTGTGCTAAATGAATATTGAATGCTGAGTGAATTACATGCTGAATGATTTATTGTTTGCTGAGTATCTCTTGAAACTGACTGAATATACAATACTGAGTAAACTTGCACACTGAGTAAATTAGTTTAGAACTTGAACTTAAAATCATCCTTAAATAATGCACTGACCTCTCAGAATATCAAACGCTTGACATTCTAAATACTGAGTGATTAATCCGTTAGCATAAATTCCAAGCACGCGTATAACCTAGGATGACGTATTCGCCGTAATGTGTCATAAATGCCAGGATCCCTGTCGGTACATGATCCCAAGGCAACTGACACATGGATTTGGTTAAGATCCACACCGTTCAACTCGTCTATAAATCATGGGCAATTCCCCATTTTTTACTCTTTACGCTTAAGAAATTCTTAAGGCTAAGAAATTACTCAAATTTCTCTCTCTCAAATACCTCTATTCTCTCCATCTTAAAAGAATGACTAAGCTATCCTTCAACGTCTCCGGTGCCGGCCACCAAAAGTCCAGCTCCGATGAACCTTCACGAAACCCCTCTACACCGAGCAAGGGTAAAACTGGCCAAACCTCTGGCCAAGGGAAAGCTGTTAAGATCAGGACCTACTCAAAGGTCTTCGACAATGTACGTGAATGGAAGGTAGAACCCTCTAGATGGGTTTCGGAGCACTTTGTACAGAACGAACAGCCATTTACTGAGTGGATTTCCAAGAATGAATGGACTGGGCTATTCTCGGTCAGGGATGAGACATATCCTGACCTAGTGAGGGAATTTTACCACAACCTCAAGGTTGCTAGTGACTCCGCCGACTACCTGAGCACTGAAGTAAAAGGGAAAACCATCTTCATCAACCCTCTGTACATAGGAAATCTCCTCCAGCTCAAAACTGAGGGAGTAAGGCTGAGAAAGTCAGGAGATCAGGACAAGACCGACTACGTCCATACCTTCTGCAAACCTGAGGGTCACTCAGGAGAGATCTCAGCATCTTCAATGGGACAGCATCAGAAGATGGCTCACTACCTGCTGAGCTATTTCATTTACCCAAAGATTAACTGCACTACATCAGCAACCAACTTTGAACAGTGCTTCATATGGTACATGCTGACGTACACCCCCATCAATATGCCAGTTTTCTTAGTTGTTGGGTTCCTATGCAGCACGGGTACAATGAGATTGGGATCAATCATCACCAGGATCCTCATCGACCACAAGATTGACCTCGAAGGTGAGGAATCTTTTAGAGGAACTGAAATCACAGCTGCCTCGCTGAGGGCACTTAAATTTGGACAGCCCTTGAAGAAAGGAAAAGCTGCTGCTGCTGCTGGCCAAGCTGATCAGACTGAGGAGACTATTGCTGAGCCTAAGAAAGGGCGAAGAACTAAGGCCCCAGTTTCTCGCAAGAGAAAATCTACTGAGGCACCTAATGCTGTGTCTCCAGCAAAGAGGCAGAGGTCAGCTGAGAAGCAGAAGTCTTCAACACTGGCACCTCTCGACGTCATGCCGACAGATTTTATTGTACCAGGTGATTCTCATTTCACTCAATGCCAAGGTACTGATGCTGAGGAACCTGAGGTCCAGTTAGATGACCACTTCATCTCCCAAGTTGAGGAAGAACTTGATGGAGATAATACTGAAGAAAAAGAAGAAGAAGACGATGAAACCAGCGGTCAGGATGACGCTGAGGAGTCTGAAGAGTATGACAGCAAAATTGAAGCTGAGGACGCTAACACTGGGTTAGCTGGTGGAGCTGTGCAGACTAACACCGAGTTAGCTGCTGGAATTGAGCAAGTGGATCAAGCTGACCAGACCCATAATGAGGAAAAAGAACCTACTCACTCAGAAGAACCTGCTCATCATACCTCTCCACCACGTAGAAGGCGAATGCTGGTTAAGGCCAGTGAGAAAATGGTCAGTGAACCCCCTTTGCAATCACCATCTATTCCTGAACTTGTCCTCTCCAAGACAACAAAGGATCCTTCTACCGTCCAATTAAAATTTTTCAAACGGCCCTCAACTTCCTCTACTACAACGCCGTTGTAAAAACAAGCCTCTGTTTCTTCTCAACAGGAACATGCCGAGCATCATACTTCCACTACTTCAACCAGTCAGGTTGAACCGACCACTGCTTATGCTGTCTCCTCAAGCATGGTGCTGACTCCCCATCCTTCTGCCGTCAGCACAGACAGTGTTCGAGTTAACACCTCTACAACCAATCTCTCTGCCGATCACACAACAATTCCTCCATCTCAAGTGCAGATTGAGCAAACTCATCCTGTCACTGACCAGGGTACTCCTCTCACACCCTTCTCTTCTGGTCATACGGATGTACATAGGGATGCCACTGAATTCGGCAAGAATCTCATCGACTCAGTGCAAGTTCTCATCCAAGATCTTCAACAGTCTGCTTCACCTGCTGCTGGATCCTCATTCCCAGAGACAACTCAGCTCTCCCAAGTCACTCTACTTCTCAACGAAGTCAAGGGACTCAAGGACCTGCTGAATGTCGTCTTATCATTTCAAGCCCAGCAAGCAAAGCAAGACTCACTTGCCAAGTTGGCAGAGATTTAACTGTCCACAATTCAACATCTGAATTCGCTACATCAGCAAGTCCAGAGGTTATCTGCTGTGAACACTGACTACGCTACTTCCTCAGAACTGAAGATGCTTTTTGCTCAGCTGCATACTGAGCAACTCAAGACAAATGAGCAAATGGTGTCCTATAGTCAGTGCTCAGTTGAGCAACTCAGTGAGGCTGTCAGGCTACTTAACCTGAACAAGCAAGAAATGGATACTGACGCGTTGAAGCAGAATGAATTGCTGTCCCTCACACAACAATCCTTCAACCATATCCATCATAATAATATTCAACGACATCACTATGACTCAGCACTTCTGAAGACATTCCACCAAGTCTTCGCTGGCCTCTCTGAAGCTCTCATCTGGCAAGCCAAAGCTCAAGCCTTTAGTGTAAATATGCTCAGTGCTGCTGATCTTCATATACCAGTAGAAGTCTCAGCTGATGGGGTTGCCATTTTTGATGGCGTGAACGAAAGTGCTGACAAACTAAAAGAGCTTTCACAAGAACTGACTCGCGCTGTCTTAACCGGTGCGTTTAAGCTCCCTGAAGTTGACAAAACGGGGGAGAAAGCGCAAGCTGCTAGAGCTCAGCATGAGCAACGTCAGTACAAGAGAAGTCAGTCACAGGGCAAGAAAAAGAAATAGTTAGGCTAGGTCTTAATTTTTGCTAATTTATTTCTTTTGCTGTGCAACTGCTGACTTCTATCAATATATCATACTTCCTTTTCTTATTCAAATACTGAGTTATGATATATGCTATTAAGTACTGAGTTATTATGTATCTTCGTTATATCAGCTATGCTTAACACTTATAATATTTATTGACTAAATGATATGCTGATAACATGTTTGACATCATACTATGATCTTATGATACATTCTGATAAAGAACTCATTGAACAATAATTTGCTCAGAGCGCTCTGTATATCTAAAACTTCACATTAACACTGAGTAAATAGAATATGTAACATAGCTGACCTACACCTAAAAACTGACCTTAGACTCACTCATTTAAATTCTTAAATGATGCAATTAAAACTAAGTCAGTAGTGCAACCCTTACGGGGGAGTTTGCTGAATGATATAAGGTCAACTATCATGGGGGAGCTCATACTGAGTTCCTTGCTGAACAGTTTTGCCAACATCAAAATGGGGGAGTTTGTTGAAATACCTTTCCACATAATTTTGATTTGACAAAATTGTTTAAGTATAAATTAGAATACACATTCTAAACACACTAAGTTTAAATGCGTTGATTTATTCTACTAATGTGTTTGTTCAATGTTGAGTATAAATGTTATAAGTTATAAGGAATGGAAGGCCCAAGCCCAATACGGAAGCCATGGCCCAAGTCAAACAACTCAGTACACTCGGCCCGCGTATGTCAAGACGTTGTCGTTTTGGACAAAAACGCAACTCAGCAAACGGAAGGATCTAGAAGACCTTCAGGAACAACTTCACAATGAAGCTGCTGAGTAGTCTCGACAAAGCGTACAAGACAGCAGACCGGCAGAGGAAAACTTCCAGACAAAGTGTTTCTTCTTTTAGCAAAGTTCAGACGACACAGTATGCTGTCCAGTTGACTTTACCATAAAAGGAGAGACCATCTGCTGTGCTGACCCAGGACAGAAGATACACGATTATGATTGGCCGAGAGCTCTGTGCAAGTCAGGATGACAACGACATATAGCCGTTTCCCTCCAACGGTTATTTCGAAATTCGAAATGACCGAATGACCAGACGTCTCTATAAATAGTGCCATCACAAGCTTCACAATACACAGAACTTGATCAAGCCATTACGTTGTCCAAATCTCTACAAGTTCTGCAAGCAAGAAGCAAAGCAAAATTCTTACACTACATTTTCATATCTGTGTAAAAGTCTAGAGTGGTTGTTTTTCAATCATCTAAGGTGTTCTAGCAATTGTTGTTTAGGACAAAAATCTTTATCATTTCTAGAAGTAGAAAGGAGAGGCTGAGTACTCGGTTTTAAGTACTCAGCGGAGAGATTAGGATTGAGTAGAAGTATAGAGGAAGGTACTCTTGTCATACTCAATTGCTGATATTGTAAAAGGTTTGAGGCTCTACCTTTAAAGAGCTCAGTAGAGAATTCGAAATCTCGGAAGTGTTCCGGGGACAGGACGTAGGCTTAGAAGAAGCCGAACCTGGATAAATCTGCTGAGTGAAGTATTTCTAAACCTTAACTCCTAATTTATATTGCTTGCTTTAAATAATCAAAACTGACCAAGTAAAGAGGTCAAGTTGAGTTGTGCGCGTTGAACGTCTGAGTTCAGGAATAGACTCCAAGTGCTATCTCCTGACTCAAGCTGAGGAACTGACCTAGTCATCTGTTGACTAAGCCAGTATCTTGCTGTTTACTCAGCGCCGCTGTTCAAACCTTTTTCTTTAGAAAAAGAAGTCTGCCTAAATTGCGAAAAAAGTTTAAATAGTTCCTAACCCCCCCCCCTTGGAACTATACTTGCAACTAAACAAGGGACCAACAATGAGTCTGTCTCTGAAGTCCAGTCAGTTTCAAAGAAACTGAGAAAGGACGTCACAACTATCCAGAACCAACTAAAGGTTCCAATTAAAAGAAACAGTCCTCTGAGAACTCAGTACTAAGGTACTCAGCAGAGATGGAATCCCTAGTGAAAAGTCCAGTGTGACTTTTGTGGGAAGTTAGGACACACTACTAAGGTGTGCTGGCACGCTCAGCACTGGGGTGCTGACAAGTTAGTGAAACATCCTAAACAGAAGGTCAATTGTGACTTCTGTGGAAAGAATGGCCATATTGTCCATGTATGTCGCCATAAAATAAAATATGATGCTTTACCTGTTGCACCTAACAAGCAAGGACCCAAAAAGAATTGGGTACCTAAAAGTAACTAGTTACAATGCAGGTAAGCCTGAGATGTGCCGAAAAGTCAAAGATGTGGTATATCGACAGCGCATGCTCAAGGCATATGACGGATGATGAAACTCAGTTCATCACGTTTGAGCGTAAACGAGGAGGAAGTGTAAGTTTTGGAGACAACAAGAAAGGAAGAACAGAACTCTGGTTGAAATAGCCAGGACAATGCTGGATGAGCATAGGCTTCCAAAGTACTTTTGGGGAGAGGCTGTTAACACAGCATGCTATATTCTTAATAGGGCTCTGGTTAGACCTATACTCAAGAAAACCCCCTATGAACTTTGGAAAGGACGAAAGCCCAATATTGGATACTTTCGTGCCTTTGGCTGTAGATGTTTTATTTTAAATACCAAAGATAGCTTAGCAAAGTTTGATTCAAAAGCTGATGAGGCTATCTTTTTGGGCTACTCAACAAACAGCAAAGCATACAGAGTTTTTAATAAGCGAACTCAAGTTTTAGAAGAGTCAGTACATGTAGAGTTCGACGAAACTGACCCTGCAGGTAGATACCAGCCGCTGACCGAAGATGATCCACACTCAGTAACCACCGCTGACCAAGAACCAGCTACTGAGTCATTCACGAAAAGGCTGACCAAAAGTAAGAGTGAACCTAAGATTACTTTTACTGACCCATCTACTTCTGCAGAGATTGTTGAAACAGAAACAACACAAGACATAAATCTACCTAAAGAGATAAGGATTCCAAGAGGGCACTCAGAAAGTGCAATCCTTGATTCTGCTGGGAATACCCTGATGACGAGGAATCAACTCAGGAAGTACCTCAGCAATGTTGCTTTCGTCTCAGTTCAAGAACCGAAGAATTTCGCTGAAGCTGAGTACGATGAATTCTGGATGAACGCAATGCAAGAGGAGCTCGATCAATTCAGAAGAAACGATGTATGGGAGCTAGTACCTCATCCAAAGAGTCAAAAGACCATTGAAACAAGATGGGTCTTCAGGAACAAGATGGATGAACAAGGGAATGTAGTCAGGAACAAAGCAAGGCTTGTAGCTCAGGGCTACAGTCAGCAAGAAGGTATTGACTACGATGAGACCTTTGCCCCAGTGGCAAGGCTAGAGGCAATTAGAATTCTATGTGCATATGCATCTTAAATGAACTTTAAATTATTCCAAATGGATGTCAAAAGTGCATTTCTTAATGGAGTTATAAACGAGGAGGTTTATGTAAATCAACCTCCAGGTTTTGAGGACCCTAAGTTCCCAAACCGTGTTTACAAACTCAAAAAGGCTCTGTACGGCCTCAAGCAAGCACCACGTGCTTGGTATGAGAGGCTGACCAGTTTCCTGCTGACTAGAAATTACGTCAGGGGCAAAGCTGATACAACCTTATTCATTAAGAGAAAGGGTAAAGATACCCTGCTGGCCCAAATTTATGTTGATGATATAATTTTTGGTGCAACTAACGAATCAATGTGCAAGGAGTTTAGCAAACAAATGCAGACTGAGTTTGAAATGTCCATGATGGGAGAACTCAACTTCTTCCTCGGTCTTCAAATTAAACAAGGAAAGAACGGCATCTTCATCAGTCAAGCCAAATATGCCAAGGAGATATTAAAGAAATGTGATTTGGAAAATTGCAAGCCAATATCCACTCATATGGGCACTGACACTGTCCTCTGTGCTGACGAGAATGGTAAGTCAGTAGACAGCAAATTATATCGAGGTATGATAGGCTCTCTACTTTACTTAACAGCCAGCAGACCGGACATTCAGTTCTTAGTATGCTACTGTGCTAGATATCAATCTAACCCTAAGGAATCTCATTACATTGCTATAAAAAGAATCCTTAGATATTTGCAAAGCTCAGTGAACGCAGGTCTATGGTATCCAAATACTCATGATTTTACACTCATCGAATACACTGACGCTGACTATGGACGGGATAAGCTGGAACGTAAAAGCACCTCTGGAGGATGTCACTTCTTAGGAAGCTGTCTTGTGTCCTGGTTCAGTAAAAAGTAGGCGTCAGTAGCCTTGTCTACCACTGAAGCTGAGTACATTGCTGCTGGTCATTGTGTTGCTCAAGTCCTATGGATTAAGCAACAGCTTGAAGACTATGGTGTTCAAACGAAGACAATTGAAGTCAAGTGTGACAACAAAAGTGCAATTGATCTTTCCAAGAACCCAATTCAACACAGCAAAATGAAGCATGTCAGCATCAGACATCACTTCATTAGAGACCATGTACTCAAAGGTGAGATCAAGCTGACCTTTGTCCTAACGGACGAACAGCTTGCGGATATCTTCACGAAGCCACTGGCCCGTGAGCAGTTCAGCATACTGAGAGAAGCTATTGGTATGTTTAATCCTCTTCAGTAAATTCCATGAACTAAATGAATATGCATGCTGAGTGAATTATTATGGTGAATGATTGTTTGTTTGCTGAGTAACTCATCGAAACTGACTGAACATCAAATACTGAGTAAACTTGCACACTGAGTAAATTAGTTTAAACTTAAACTTAGAAATTATCCCTTTATGCAATGCTGACCACTCAGAATATCAAACGATTAGTATTCTAAATACTGAGTGTTAGATCCGTTAGAATAAATGCAATAGCACGCGTATAGCCCTAGGATGACGTATACGCCGTATATGTCATAAATGCCAGGATCTTTGTCGTATCAAAATCCCAAGGCAAAACTGACACATGGATTCGATTAAATCCACACCACACATCACCTCTATAAATAATGGGTATTTCCCCATTTTTTATTCTTTACGCTTATCGAATTCTAAGGCAAAGAATTTCTTTCTCTCTACACATCCTTCTAAGCTTTCCCATCCTAAAACTATGACTAAGGTTTCCTACAATATCTCCGGTGCCGGCCACCAAAAGTCCAGCTCCGATGAACCTACAAAGAATCCTCCAACACCCAGCAAAGGAAAAGCTGGTCAGGAAAAACCCGTAAAAATCAGAACCTACTCCAAGGTTTTTGAGAACGTCCACGAATGGAAAGTTGAACCCTCGAGATGGGTATCAAAAAACTTCGTACAAAATGAACAACCTTTCTGCGAGTGGATTTCAAAAAACGGCTGGACGGAGCTGTTTTCGGTTAGGGATGAAACCTATCCTGACCTGGTGAGGGAGTTTTACCACAACCTCAAAGTTGCAAATGACAACACTGACTACCTGTGCACTGTGGTTAAAGAGAAAACCATCTTCATCAACCCTCTCTACATAGGAAATCTGCTCAAGTTGAAAACTGAGGGAGCAAGGCTGAGGAGATCTGGAGATCAGGATGGCACTGGGTATAAACAAAACTTCTGCAAACCTGAGGGTCACTCAGGAGAAGTCTCAGCTTCAGCAATGGGTCAGCACCAGAAGATGGCTCATTACTTGCTGACCTACTTTATCTACCCAAAGATAAACTGCACTACATCAGCAACAAATTTCGAGCAGTGCTTTATTTGGCATATGCTGACGTACACTCCAATCAATATGCCAGTCTTTCTTATTGCTGGCTTCCTACGCAGCACTGGCACGATGCGGCTTGGTTCAATCATCACCAGAATCCTGATTGACCACAAAGTTGACCTCGAAGGTGAGAACAAGACTCGAGGATCTGAGATCACAGCGGCCTCACTGAGAGCTCTAAAATTTGGACAGCCCTTAAAGAAAGGTAAAGCTGCTGCTGCTGCTGGACAAACTGAGGGAACTGCTAAGCCAAAGAAAGGGCGAAGGACTAAGGCCCCAGCTTCCCGTAAAAGGAAAACTACTGAGACTCCTTCTAAAAATGTTGAGTCTCCAGTAAAGAGGCAGAAGTCAGCTGGTAAGTCAGCTGAGAAACGAAGCAGGCAAGGTGAGTCTGGAACTGAGGAAGCTGCTGAGCAACCTCAGAAGAAGCAGAAACCTTCTACACTGACTCCCCTCAACGCTATACCAACTGATTTCGTTGTACCGGATGACTCTCACTTCACCCAGTGTCAAGGTACATAAGCTGAGTCTAAAGAACATGAGGTACAACTAGATGATCACTTCATCTCTCAAGTTGAGGAAGAACTTGATGGTGATAGTACTGAGTCAGAAGAAGAAGCCAGCGGTCAGGATGACGCTGAGGAATCTGAGGAGACAGCAAGTGACCATGAGACTGAGCAGGCCAATGCTGGGTTTGCTGCTGAAGATGAGCAAGTACTTGATCAACACAACGTTGATCCAGTCCAAGAACAAGCTGACCAGCCTCATGATGAGCACCGTGAATCTTCTCCTTCTCACTCAGGAGATGCTACTCAAACTGTCACTCCACCTCGTAGGAGAAGAAAGTTGGTTAAGGCCAGTGAAAAGCTTGTCAGTGAAGACTTTGTGCCACCACCAACTCTTCCTGACTTTACCATTTTAAAGACAACTAAGGACCCCTCCTCAGTAAAGCTGAAAATTTTCAAACGCCAAGCAACCTCCACTACATCGGCGCCATTAGAAAAGCAAGCCTCTGTTTCTTGTCAACAGGAACATGCCGAACCAAATGCTTCTGCCACCTCAACCAGTCAGGTTGAGCCGCTTACTGTTCATGCTGCTTCTTCAAGCATGGTGCTGACTCCACACACTTCTGCCGCCAGCACAGACAGTATTCGGATTACCACTTCTCTAACTCAACTCTCTACCGATCGATCAACTATACCTCCAACTCAAGTGCAGATTGAGAATACCATTCCAGTCACTGACCAGGTTACTCCTTTCACTCCACTTCCTTCCGGTCACACTGATGTCCCTGAAGGCTCTCAAAGCTATTTGAATGCCACTGAGTCCGGAAAAAAGCTCATTGACTCAGTTCAAGCGTTGATTAGAGACCTTCAAAATTCCACTCCTGCTGCTGTTGGGTCTTCATTTATTGAGACTACTCAGCTCTCCCAGGTCACTCAACTTCTCAACGAAGTTAAGGGACTCAAGGACTTGCTGAACGTCATCATATCTTTTCAAGCACAGCAAGCTAAACTGGACTCAATAGCCAAGCTGGCTGAGATTCAGCTGACAACCGTGCAACACTTGAACTCCTTACAAGAACAAGTTCAGAAATTGTCAGCTGTGCACACCGACTATGCCACCTCATCTGAAGTGAAGATGCTTTTTGCTCAGCTTCACACCGAGCAACTTAAGACAAATGAGCAAATGGTTTCTTACAATCAGTGCTCAATCGAGCAAATAGGTGAGGCTATTCGCTTGCTTAATTTGAATAAGCAAGAGATGGATACTGACGCACTAAAACAGCACGAGATGCAGTCGATCATACAATAAACCTTCAACCACATTCGGCATAACAACATTCAACGTCAGTATTACGACACAGCTCTCTTAAAGACCTTTCACCCGATCTTTGTTGGTCTCACTAACGCTCTCATTTGGCAAGGCAAAGCTCAAGCATTTAGCGTCAATATGCTCAGTGCAGCTGACCTCAACATACCCGCAGAGGTATCAACTAATGGAGTTGCAATTTTTGACGGCGTGAATGAAAGCGCTGAGAAACTTAAGGAGCTGTCCCAAGAACTGACTCGAGCTGCCTTAACTGATGCCTTCAGACTTCCTCCTCCTGATGCTGACAAAACAGGGGAGAAAGAACAAGCAGCTAGAGCTCAGCATGAGCGAAGTCAGTCACAACATAAGAAAAAGAAATAGATAGGCTAGCTCAGTATAGACTAAGTCAGATGTAATCTTTATGTCTTATCTATAAGTTTTGCTGTGTAAACACTGACTTCCATCAATATATCATATCTGCATCTTTTATTCCTATTCCTGAGTTATGATATATGTATATATATGTTACTGTGTACTGAGTCATTACGTATCTTCAATTAAATCAGCTATGCTTATAAATTTTATTGACTAAATCAAATGCTGATAACATGTTTGACATTGTCCTATGTGCTTATAAAATATTTCTTGTTAAGAATCCATTGAACAACAAATTACTCAGCGCACTCTATATGATTAAACCTTCCGCTTTATACTGAGTAAATAGAATATGTTTAATAAGCTGACCTATATCTAAAAACTGACCTTAGACTTACTCAATTAATCCTTAAATGTTTAAGAGTAAAACTAAGTCAGTAGCTCAACCCTTACGGGGGAGTTTGCTAAATTATACTAGGTCAACTATCATGGGGGAGCTCATACTGAGTTCCTCGCTGAATAGTTTTGCCAACATCAAAATGGGGGAGTTTGTTGAAACACCTTTCCACATAATTTTGATTTGACAAAATTGTTTAAGTATAATTTAAATACATATTATAAACACACTAAGTTTAAATGCTTTGATTTATTCTACTAATATGTTTGTTCAATGTTGAGTTAAAATTGTTTATAAGACACAAGAATTAAATGGCCCAAGCCCAATACGGAAGTCAAGGCCCAAGTCAAACAACTCAGTACAACTCGGCCCGCGTGTGTCAAGACGTTGCCGTTTTGAACAAAACGCAACTCAGCAAGAGAAGGATCTAGAAGACCTTCGGGAACAACTTCAAGATGAAGCTGCTGAGTAGTCTCGACAAAGCGTACAAGACAGCAGCTGGCAAATGAAAACTTCCAGACAAAGTATTTCTACTTTGGGTAAAGTTCAGACGACACAGTATGCTGTCCAGTTGACTTTACCATAAAAGGAGAGACAGTCTGCTGAGCTGACCGAGGACAGAAGATACACAAATCTGATTGGCCGAGAGCTCTGAGCAAGTCAGGATGACAACGACATATAGTCGTTTCCCTCCAACGGTTATTTCGAAATTCGAAATGACCGATGCCCATACGTCTCTATAAATAGTGCCATCAGAAGCTTCACTAGATACAGAACTTGATCAAGCCATTACGCTGACCAAATTTCTACACAAGTTCTGCAAGCAAGAAGCAAAGGAAATCTTACACTACAATTCTTATATCTGTGTAAAATTCTAGAGTGATTGTTTCAATCGTCTAAAGTGTCTTAGCAAATCTTTGTATAGGACAAAAACACTTATCATTTCTAGAGATAGAAATGAGAGGCTGAGTACTCGGTTATAGTACTCAGCGAGAGATTAGGATTGAGTAGAGGTATAGAGGAAGGTACTCTTGTCATACTCAGTTGCTAAGATTGTAAAAGGTTTGAGGCTCTACCTTTAAAGAGCTCAGTAGAGGATTCGAAATCTCGGAACGTGTTCCGGGGACAGGACGTAGGCTTAGAAGAAGCCGAACCTGGATAAATCTGCTGAGTGAAGTATTTCTTACCTTTAATTCCTTATATATATTGCTTGCTTAAAATAACCAAAAACTGACCAAGTAAAGAGGTCAAGTAGAGTTGTGCGCGTTAAACATCTGAGCTCAGGAATAGACTCTAAGTGCTATCTCCTGACTCAAGCTAAGAAACTGACCTAGTCACCAGTTGACTAAGCCAGTATCTTGCTGTTCACTCAGCGCCGCTGTTAAAACCTTTTTCTTTAGAAAAAGAAGTCTTCCCTAATTGGATAAAAAGTTTAAATAGTTCCTAACCCCCCTTGGAACTATACTTGCAACCTTACAAGGGACCAACAGTCTTAACATCCATTTGATGTCGCTCTAGGTCCAAACTTGCCACAATTGCGAGTATGAGCCTTATGGAAGTAAATCTCACAACAGGGGAAAAAGTCTCCTCAAAGTCTATTCCTTCATGTTGTGTAAAGTCCTTAGCGACTAAGCGAGCTTTATATCTTTCGATACTGCCATCAGCCTTTCGCTTATCTTGACAACCCACTTGTTCCTAATTGCCCTTCTACCCTTGGGTAAGTCAACCAATTGCCAAACATGTTTGACCTGCGTGGAAGTCATTTCCTCTTCTATTGCCTTAATCTATTTATCCTTTTCAGGACATGAGAGAGCCACTTGAATATTTCTCGGTTTCATATCATCACCAATAGTTACTAAAAGAGCTGAGCCTTCGACACTGAATCGTCGGTGTTCAACTTTTCATCTTTTAGTACGATGCGGTTCCGAATCCTGATAGACGAATTTCACATATTCATCATAATTTAGTATGATCCCACTCAGACTAAGATCCATATTTTCATAATAATGGGGAACAACATATCCCACTTTCATCTGGATCTAGTATTTGTAACGTTCTGAGGTACATTGACATGATCTTGTTCCTCGAATTCCGGAGGGATTTGAATGTTATCAAGTTCCTCAGAAATTCTCCCACTCGAATCGAGATGTCTATTAGACTCTAATTTCTCATAGAGAGTGCTATCTTGGTCAATATTGCCTGATTTTGGAAAGTAATTTTCCAGAATGACGACATCTCGGATTCAAATTCTGTGACTTTTCCATCTTTGTTTCCCCCACTAGAAGATATCCTTTTGATAGTTCTGTTTATCTTATAAGATACATTTCTTACCCCTCGTCCCTAGTTCCCAAACTTTCTCAAGGTATTATGAGCAAAAGTGGTGCAACCCCAGGGTTTTAAATAATTTAAAAACAGGCTTACAATCGGTCCATATCTCATATAAAGTGGAAGTTACAGATTTGGAGGGCACTCGGTTTAGGACGTAAGTTGCCGTGAGCAACGTATCTCCCTAAAATGAAGTGGCTAAGTTGGCCTCAACCATCATTGATCTAACCATATAGAGAAGAGTTATATTCCTCATTTCGGCAACACCATTTTGTTGCAGAGTGTATCGAAATGTCAACTGATGTTCAATTCCTTTTTCATCACATAAAGCATTAAATTCATCTGAAAGAAATATTGACCTTGATCGGTTCTCAAAGCTTTGGCTTTTCTATCCAACTGATTCTCAACTAAGTTCATGAACTTCTTGAAACAGCTTAATGCCTCAGACTTGTGAGACATAAGTTAAATGTGACCATATCTCGTATAGTCATAAATAAAAGTGATGAAATAGTAGGCCTCGTGCCTTGCCCTCACATTCATTGGACCACATACATCTAAATGGATTGATTGTAAAAGGGTAGTCGACTCTTGTAGCCTTTCCGAATGGTTTTCTAGACATATTTCCTTTTAGGTAGGTCTCGCATGGTGGTAATTAGATTATGTTCAAAATATCTAACATGCCTTCTTTAGCAAATCGATTCATACAATCTTGGCCTATGTGATTCAAACGAGCATGCCATAATAATGCAACTTTATCGACAGAAGAAAAAGAAACAATATAAAAGGAAACAAATTATTGTAAGTACTTAACTCAACATTCATGGCAATTAAAACATTCGTAAAATAACTAGATCCACAAAAGTTATCTAGCAAACACAACCTCAAGCTGTTATTGTCAAAATGCAAATTAAAACCCATGTTCATTAATTGTGAAACATAAATGAGATTTCAACGAATCTCAAGGGCATAGAGAACATAATGAAGGAAGAGAGTCTGACCACCTTGTAGAACCAACCTACAAGTATCAATCCATCGAACTTCAACCTTCGAGTTGTTTCCTACATACATCCACTTTGATCCCTCTGGCTACGAAGGCTTTATGACCCTTCATCACGTGGGCCGTGGCACCAAAATCAATTATCCATAAATGATCTAATTCAATCAATAGAACACTAGAAGATACATAAACATGACTGACAAGCATTTTAGAAACATCTACCTTAGGGACTTTGCATTCAGACATATAGTGCCCTCTTTGCTAATAGTTGTAACATTTCACACGTGAGATGTTAAATTTGCTTGTTCTTTTTGTTCTTCCCTTTTTCTTTGGGTTCTTTGGCTTACTCTTCACCCTTGTCATGGAAACTCTTATGCTTCATTCCATGAGCGCTAGATACATTTCCTTTGGAATGAAAACTTACATAATGTGCTTCAGAATTCACTCTGACATCAGATAATCGGTCCTCTTCCAGCTCAAGGTGGTGACTTACACCCTCAAAGGTTTTAACCAATGTGGAATGAGTCAAGTGCATCTTCATATATTCTCATTATTTGGCAATGAGTGAATAACAACTTGAACTTTTTACTTACCGGTCAGCTTGTGACCTCCTGCATCGAGGGCGCTGATCATATTGAACATTTCTCTTAAATGTTTCTTCATGTTATGATCAACTTTCTTCTTGTAGGTATCAAACTTTATAGTAAGAGATCGGAGTTTAGTCAGAGACGTGCCTCCAAACTTATCCTTCAAAGAATCCTATAGATCCTTTGTTGTCTCCTTAGTTTGATACTCATTTGAGAGATCATCATCCACTGCCACATGGCGAATTTCAACAGATTAAAATCATCTCGAGACGCATAAATACGTAGATCTGAGACATGACTCAATCAATCATGCATTTATTCAACCAAACTAATAAAAAGAATCTAAAAATGTGCAAAAATGGGTTCCTAACAGATACAACACTGATCTTAAAGGGATCTGATACTAATGAAGACTCTAATAGCCATTATATATTATCTCTAATCTCAAAGGGACGGGTAATGAACCCGGATCTATCAATAAACAAACAACAGATTTATAGTTACAATACGGAAAAAATTGACCTTGGCTCCTTATCCCCGATCTACGAGAATATTACACTAGAGGAGCAATGACTGTTGTTCTATGAACTAAGAATGCACTCCGAAGACTGGAACGATGACTAGAGAGTGTAGGGAGAGAGTGTTGGTCCCATGTAATTAGTTCCAAGGGGGGTTAGGAACTAATGTAACTTTTTCGTTTAATTATGCTGACTTAATCAATTCTTTAAATTACTTAACTTAGTTTTGCTCAGCACGGCCGAGAGAGATGTAAGACAGTTTTAGTCAGATGCTGACTAGAACAGTTTTACTTGCGAGTTGGAAAATAACACTTAGGTCAGCTTCCAAATCAGCACTCTGATTACTCAGTGTCAGCTTATACAATTTATGTCCTGAGTGTTGGAATTTAGTGTCCTAAATACAATTGTTTTGGATATTAATATTAATGAATAAATTGTTTATTTGGTCATTTGTTTAATCAGATATATATAGCATTAATATGTAACTATATATAAAGGCACAAATCTTTCGCAAAGGAAGTAATCATAAGTTTATTCAAGCAGTTATAAAGTGTTCATACAAGCATGAAGTGAGACTATACTTTATAATAGATTGATAGACTTAAAGTAAACCCAAGTCAAGTAATATGTTATAGGGATTGGCATATTGCTGTTGAGACTTGCATGTAACAGTGTTGTCTGTCGAGATAGAAAGCCGATCTCACAAGCTTTAGATATTCTGATATCTAGACAGTTACATGGATCTGATGAAGGAGTTCATTAGGATTGGGACCCGACTTGAGATAACAGAATGGAATGATTTATATGTGTCAAATGTTCATCTCATCGGTATTAGTAAGTATAACTAATCCTCAGACTCAAACATTCATTAATTAGTAATTCTGGATTGCGGAGTCTGATAATTTGATTCTGTGCGAGCACGATCCAATAGGTGAGAGCCTAGGGTGTGTGAGAGCAGGGTTGGGTATCACGCGAAGTAATTACAGAATGGTTAATGTAGGATTGAGCATTCGTCACTCCCGATAAATGGGAGATATATCCAAAGGGCCGCTTGTGGTGAATTGACTGAAATTCTTGCAAGGTGATACAGTTAAGAGTAGAAATAAACATTTCACTTAACTTATCTTTCAGAGTGAATTCAACCTGTACAAGTAAAACTGGACTCTTCGTTATATGTAACCTTGACACGTTCCATGGTTATAAGGAATTGACCGAAAGGATATAGTTGATGAAGGATCGTATTATACTGTACCTAATACAGAAAGGTTAATGTCAGTTATCAACCTGACTTCTTAATTGCTCTGGGGGAATATCATAGGTTCTGCTAGTAACAGCTCTCGATGGTATTCTGTTATATATATGTTGGAATTAATCGTGATGAATAATTTCAAATGATATATACGGCTAGTGGCAATAAAGAACCTAATGGGTCGCATATGAGACTTGGAATCGGAGGACGAAAATGTAATTAGTGGGACATACACATATGGGCCGAAATTTACATTTAATTTAGGGATAAATTAATTTGATTAATAATTATAATTTGATTATGGTTATCAATTAAATTAAAAGATTATCTGATAATGTTAATTAGAAGTTTTATGTGATTAAAACTCTATTTAATTATCCCTAACATTAATTAATTATTAATTTGATTAATAATAATTATCTATATATAATTAGTTATTATTTAGATAATAGTAAAGTGTTTATTTAATTATCTAATTAGGAATCCTATTCCGAATAAGATTCCAATTATTTAATTACCTAACACAACTGGGATTAGGGTTAAGAAAAGCCTATAAATAGACTTCCCTAACCCCAAATTTCGATATACACATATAGAAGAGGAGGAATCGTTCTGTCTTTCGTCTCGGCTAATTACTTTATTTCTTACTCCCTCTTTGATCTCGTATCGATTTCTGTTAGAGGCAATCATTGCGATTGCAATTCATTGAAGGTTGATTACTGATTATCTTTCGGTTTTGTGTTGAATCAAATGTTCGTGGTTCACGAGTTGATAATAACAAGTTGTGGGCACTTCGTTTGCAATGGTAGATAGTTCATCAATAAAGGTATTACTATCTATCCCTCTTTATATGAAATAACAATTAACAGATCTTGGAAAAGGGAAATAGATAAAATAGATAAAACTTTATTATTCCGCTATGCCTTGGCTTGTCTATTTTCCTTCACTGAGTAATTTAAACAAGCAACACATACATATATATATATTGAGAGAGAGAGTTAGAAATTACTCAGCAGACTTATCCTGGTTCGGCCTCACCGCCTACGTCCAGTCCCCAGAATCCTTCCGGGCTTTTTCAATCCAATACTAAGCTCTTTAAAGGTAGAGCACAAACCGTTTACAAGGAAGTTGAATATGCAAGAGTACCTTCCTCTATTCGTCTACTCAACTCCACTAAGCGCTATAACCGAACACTTAGATTTTCTCTACCGCTGAGTACTAAAACCGAGTACTCAGCACCACTCTCTCAATTTTTACAATTGATACAAACTTGTTCTTTCTAGATGAAGAACACTTTAGATGAATACAAATTCAATCTAGCTTTTACACAGAGATAGAAATTTGGTGTAAGATCTTTTTCTTATTTGAATGTGCATTATATGTATACTCTTTTTCTTTTGTATTTCGGCAAAGGATCCAAGTGAAGCACTTGTCCTTTTATAGTGAATTCCTGATGCGGCAATCATTTGAATCTGGAAGTATCCGTTGAATTCAAACGGCTCCTTGCGTCATTCACTGGTCAGCATACAGATTTTGTAGGCCAATCCTATCGTCTGAAATTAGCAGGCATCAGGCTTTCGCCAGGTTCGTCTTCTAGCGCCAATTTCGTCTTTTAGCCAACGACCAGTTGACCCATGCATCTCGAAACTGTCTCCGTGTGTAATTCTAAAGCTTCTGTATTGTGCAGACAGTTGTCGGATCTTGTCTTTTTGCAAACGGATCATTCGCGCTGTCCTGACGAGCACTCAACTTGACTCTAATAGACGTTGCCTTCGATCTTTGTCTCTAGTGAGGCTGAGTCATATTCTACTCAGCTTCTTCAGTCAGCTTCGTCTTCAAGCGTTTGTTCTCAAGAAGACTTTTCTTTTTTTATGCTGAGTCGTGTTCCACTCAGCTTCTTTGGTTAGCTTCATCTTCAAGCGTTTGTTCTGAAGATGACTTTTCTTCTATTATGCTGAGTCGTGTTTTACTCAGCTTCTATGCCTCATTCTGACTCCATTCTGTCGTACTTTTTATTTCTGTTCACTTATAATTATACTCAACATTGAACAAACACATTAGTACAATTAAACCAAAGCACTTAAATTTAATTGCCCCTTAATCATGGATTAACTTAAATAATTTTGTCAAATCAAAATCATGTGGAAAAGTGTTTCAACAGAGAGGAATTGTCTTTTGCAGTCTCTGATCTCTGTATATGTTAATTAGGGTGTTAGATTTAGCCTCCATAACTATCTATTTATAGCTAGTCTAAACCTAAAGACCCAAGTCTTATCCTAACTGATTAGGTTATGGGCGGGTTTTAAATAGATCGGTAAATGGGTCAAACACGTTTACTCCATTTTAGCTTCAAAACTATTAATTAACAAGGAAATATTAAAAAAGCCTCCAACTTAATTGAATTTTAAATCATATATTGAATTAAATTTTGAAAATACTTGAAAAACCAAAAAGGTTTGTGACTGTTTAGTTTGAATTTTTTGTACATTTTTTCTGTTTTATTTCAATAAATATAAATTTGTTTATGTATAACAATCCGATTTGGAGGGGTGATTATGAACTGGAAGAAACTACTTTAAAGAACAACCTTAAAGAATGACGATAAAGTAAAAATGAATTCAAATTTTATATCGAAAATCGAGAGATATTGAATAAAGTATATTATTAAAATTTATTTCCAATACATTTAAGACGCATCTTAAAGTCGTGCGACCTAAAGAATAAGACTTGGGCTAAATAGGAATTTTTTTTCATAGTATTGATTCAGACTATTACAATTCGTATTAGAATCGACTCTTCATGTACGATGTTAGTTCGAGATGAATGTGCTGAAGGTCGTTTGGTCTATAATGACCTGATCTGTAAGTGGCAGCATCTAGTTGGAAATTACTTAAGTAAAAAGCGACCTTAAATGATTATAATAGGAGTAAAAATAAAGTGAATCACATAACAAAAATAGAGCGGGAAAGTGATCGAATTATAGTGAGATGAGTTTCCAATATTTTGAGACCCAATAAGTGAGATTTAAATCAAAGTAGACTTTATCTACATATGTAACTAGACTTTTACCGTTTAGTTATAATTAATAAAATAACTGCTAATTTTGAAAAAAAAAAACACTAGCTAATATACTATCTACGAGTAAACAACAAACAACTATTATTAACAATAAATTACATACAATAATTATTTATTAGGGTAAATAATTGATTAATCTCCATATTTTTACATATAAATTTAGTTGGTTTTTGTCTTTTTAAAATAATTATATAATCTGTATATTTTTTTTTAATTCTTCGTTAGTCATTGATCAAATTAAATTAAATAATAATAAAATTACCCTATATTTTACTTTATAATGACAGAAAATTATTTTTATATTTCTTTTCAACATAATCTCAACAATAATAATAAAACACATTTTATTTTTAAAGAAAAAAGGGTTAAGGTATAAAAATACCTTTAATGTTTTGAGTCAGGAGCAATTTTATCCCTAACGTCTAAAATGGTGCAATTTTATTCATAACTTTGGAAGCCAAGAACAATTTTACCCCAACGTAGATAAATTGGATCAATTTGAGAAATAATTTATTAAACTGTCTTCTCGATCATGAATCTTGTCATCTACACTTCACACGTACATCACTTTATTAGTAACAAATCACACACATATGTTATACTGTGTTTTTGTACAAATTAGATAAAAAAAATAAAAAAATTCACCGAACTTATAAATATTAATTTCCAATTCTATTGTTGAATTATAAAAAAACATGAAATCATTTTTTAGAACGAATTGTTATGCAATTGGTGCAGAATAAGGAACAAAAATATCTGTGTTTTATAATAGTGTTTGAAATTGATCCAATTTATCAACGTTAAAAATAAAATTACTATTGTCTTATAATATTAGAGATAAAATTATACTATTTTAAATATTAGAAATAAAATTATTTCTGACGTTAACATTAGAAGTATTTTTTGCACAAGCCTAATAAAAAATTTGCAAGCAGTGTCCAATAATTAGATGTGTTCCAAATTCCAAATGTGTGTTCGGATAATTATCAGACCGACACAATAAAGTAGCATCCACAAGTTCATATTCAATCATTATCTCTTTACTGTGTCTAATATTTTCATATGATAACACTATCAATTCATATCATAACATCCAAAACTATAAAATGATTACCTATAGCTATAGCTTTATTGGAGGATAACCAATTTAGATTTTAGATATAAAATACTACAATTTTGTTTTTTTGAAAAGAAAAATACTACAATTTTAAATGTGAATTACTATACCTAGCCACTAATTTATACCTCTACCTTCGGAAATAAACCGAACTACCCTTTGCATCAAAATTGAAAAAACTCAAAACCTCTCAAGAACTCTATACAATCTTCGATAAAATCCGGATTAATTTTCGAACCGAATCATGGATGGTGACAAAAGTCGTAAAGGGAAAGCGAAAATGGTAAGATTTACGGTTTTATTTTTTTGATTTAAGCTTCGAATTCAGATCTGTCGACGTTTTTAAAAAAACGCCGGAATCGCAGTTGGTGTATGAACATCACGCCCGACCTGTGGTTCCGGTGTAAGAACATCATGCCGGACCAGTGGTGCGGGCGTGATAGCCACATGCCCGCACCACTGGTCGGGCGTGATGTTCAAACGCCCGCACCATAGGTCGGACGTGATGTTCATACGCCCGACCAGTGGTGCGGGCGTGATGTTCATACGCCCAAGGGTGTTTTTTTTTTAATTTACATTATTTACATTTAAATTAATTTAGTGTAATTTATGATTTATATGTTACAATTTTAGATTAACTTAGTGTAATTTTTTGTAGACGGAGCGGCCTACTAGGGGTGGAAAATCCATCCCGTCATCTGCTCGTCGTCTAGATATGGACGACGAGGATGATACACCACACCATACGAGATTGCGTGGTATTGATCTATCTACTCGTAGGCGGAGAGGGGCTGCGACGGAACAGGTGAGGAGGGGGCCGATTGTGGATCAGCCCGATATTCATGGATCGGAGGGGGCGACTGATTTTGGTGACAGAGAGCCTGATAGCGATTCTGTGGAGGACTACCTGGATGTGGTAGCCCAGGTACTGCGACAGTCTGCAGCTGCACGTGAGCGCGAGGGTGAGGATATCGATGAGCAGCCGATGCCAGTCAGACAGCCGACCCAGCGCATAGGAGGTCGCTTTGCGACTACAGGTATTTTTTAGTATAACTTTAGTATAATTTTAGTATAATTTTAATATAATTTTATAATTTTAGTATAATTTTATAACTTTAGTATAGTTTTAGTATAATTTTAGTATAACTTTAGTGTAATTTTAGTATAATTTTAGTATAACTTTAGTATTTTTTAGTATAATGTTATATTTTAGTATAATTTTAGTATAATTTTAGTATTTTTTAGTATAATGTTATAATTTTAGTATAATTTTAGTATAACTTTAGTATAATTTTAGTATAATGTTATAATTTTAGTATAACTTTAGTATTTTTTAGTATAATTTTATAACTTTAGTATAGTTTTAGTATAATTTTATAGTTTTAGTATAACTTTAGTATAATTTTAGCATAATTTAATAGTTTTAGTATAATTTTAGTATAACTTTAGCATAATTTTACAACTTTAGTATAATTTTATAACTTTCAGGGACCAGCAAACGTCCCAAAGCTAGTGAGGACAAGAGCTGGCTAGTTAGTGGTCCGGTGGATGGTGGCCCCGTTGATGGTTCCGTGATTCCTAGTTTTCTAGGACATGTTGCCTCACGGATGTTGGGAGGAGAGCTTCAGTTGTTTCTGACATGCTACAACAGATCAACAACATGTCGAGATTTGTGGGTGTGGTTTTCTGGTGCGTCACCCGAGGTAAGAATAATTTAGTTTGTCAACATTTATTGTAATTTGTATTTTTAACTATAAACATAAAAAACATTCAGTAATTGTATAAATTGTATATGTGTCATTTTACAGCTGAAGGAGATGATCGAGAAGACTGGTTTGTCTCACCTTCCACATATCATGTTTAAGAACCTCGACACTCCGCTGTTGACTGCGTTCGTGGAGCGGTGGCAGCCCGATACGAACTCCTTCCACATGCCGTTCGGGGAGATGACTATCCAGCTGCATGATGTATGGCAGATTCTTCGGATCCCGATCGACGGTTCGATGGTGTCCGAGTCTCCCACTACTGATGGGCTTCATGCCATGTGCATGATGATGTTTGGGGTGGATCGGGAGCAGCTTCTATCGCCGACCCGACGTTTCTGGAGTGGTGGAGGTGTATTTGTTGAGGCTGTACACAAGCTTGTCATCCAGGGTAGGGATGACACTACTCGGGCCACATCGTGGATGTGGCTTATGCTTGGATCCACTTTATTTGTTGACAAGAGTGGAGATAGGATTAGACCGGCCCATCTTGCTGAGGTTTACGACGGTGTCAGAGGGGCATCTGGATTTTCATGGGGGTCTGCTACACTTGCCACGTTGTACCGGCAGCTGGGGATAGCGAGCAGAGGAGACTGTTCTGGTATATGCGGATGTTTGACCCTACTACAGGCGTGGATATACGAGTATTTTCCGGTGTTCCGGCCGCATAGACTAGCTCACGTGATCCCAACTGACCATGCCCATGCACTGAGATGGGAGGTCGGGGTACCAGGCAAGACCACCGCCCGACTAGATACCATACGCGGGCAGTTGGACCGTATGACGGCAGAAGAGGTATTTTATAAAATTTTAGAATTAATTTAAGTATTATTTATAGTATATTATTATTTATTATTGAGTATTATTTTTTTCAGGTGACGTGGTTGCCTTATGGTCCTGTCCCCGATGATGATCGGCTTCGAGTGTCCTACGCCGGTTGGATACAGTGTAGAGACATCGTCGAGCCGTATATGCCCGATCGAGCGCTGCGACAGGTCGGATATACTCAGCCTATCCCAGCTGAGCGTATTAGACCTGATAAAGCAGTACGACCATGGAGATCTTTATCGTACAAGCTCACGCATTCCTCTGTCACAATTGAGGATACCTGGCGGAGATTTCCATCGGCTCGGGGCATTGATCGGAGGAGATGCCGACTAGTTGGATATGATCCCACTGCCTGTGATCCTGCTTATATTGACTGGTATATGCGCTATTCGCATCCTCATCTCCTTCATACACCACAGGCTGGACCGGTCCAGCATGCTCGCGCCAACAGCGAATTTATAAGTTTATTATTATTTAATATTATTATTTAGTATTAGTTTATATGTGTTTATTTTTTAATATTTATTTATTTTTTTTACAGTGGGTTAGCTGGTTGTGGCGTGTCACCCAACTAGCGGCTACCCATCGATCTGACGAGGATGCTCCACGCATTAAGAGGGAGATCGATGAGTTTATGGAGGCGTGGCGTCGGGCGAACTAAATTATTTTTGTAGAACTTCATACATTTTAACACTTTTGATATTATATGTACTCTTTTATGTTTATTAATTTTTATTTTAATGTTTATGTTTTTAAATTTTATTTGTTAAAGGGTAATCTGAGTTAAAATGTCGTAATTTTATTTCTAAACGGATATTCGAGTTAACCACAATTATCAACTATTTTTTTTTGTGATTTATTCATGCGGGCGTGAGGTAATCACGCTTGGTGAGGCGTGATTACCTCACGCCCGCGTGTTGGAAGAGGTTTTTTCCCCCATTTTCCCACCTCAAAGCCTCAAAAGGTACTTTCATCATTTCACGGGGCTAGAGGTGGAAAATTGAGGCTGAGTTTAACAACACCCTTTTAAATCCATTGTTTATAAGTTAGTGTAATACCACTAAATTTTAAGGATTAATCGACCCTCTTTGTCAAAGGCTAAATCTTTAATATAACATTCATAATTCTATAGAAGATATTTTTGTAAAATAAAATTATAAGAATATTATAATTATAATTTTTTTAAATTATTAGTTTATTTTATTAAGTAGACCCATTAAATTATTTTATTATTATTATTATTATAATTATTTATTATTATTATTCATAATTCGATTCGGTTGATTGGATGGTTGATGCGCCTCCGAGCTGACGCTCGAATGCTCACTAAGGGATAAATGTACCTCGCCGTTATCAAGTAATAAATCTGGACAAGTTCAGGTATCGAATTCACAAGATTTATACCGGAAGTACCAAACTACTAGGCTTCTAATGTTATCTAGGTGATGGGGGTTTCAGATTTGATTTGTTTAAGTTAACCTACTCTTAATTAAGTTAAATCTACTCCTATGTAAGTTAAATCTACTCCTAAGTGATCTTTAGCAAGACAATTTAACCTGGAATGGGATGGAGTTAAACCTAAGGCGATTAAACCGACTTATCCTTCTAAGGTTCCTAGTTCGTGATTACCTTGTAAAGTCGAAACTAGCTCTGATATTCAGCGATTTGGATCTTATCAACTATAAGGTTGTCAATCCTATAGGTCTCTGATTTAATCAGATTCGACTCGCAATATGTACTAGACGATATTTGGATATTTGAATGAGTTAACCCAAAAAGTCAAAACATAAACAAAAGAGAAATAACAATCAATTGAAAAAATTAATACTTGAATTCATATTAAAGATGAAAGTATTGTTTGTCACGAAGATACAATTAGCCTATGATTCATAGAAAGGATTAGAGGCAAACAGATATAAAAGAGAAGAAATCTCTTTCAGGAAACCTGTCGACCAGTGCAGTCGTCTTCCTAGGACTTGAAGGATGATTGACCTTGAATAATCCTTTGGAGTGCGGAGGTTGATGTTCTTCAATGGCAGATGAAGGAGGAAGAGGGATTCTATAAGGTAGGGTTAGACTATTTTTTTTTTTTTTTTTACACAAAGCTAAAGATCTTCTAAAAAACTAAAACTAAAAACTAAAAATTGATTGATGAAAAACTGATTACAAAAACTGATTCTCTGCTTACAAAACTGACTAACTGATTATTCCTAACTAATACAACTATTTATAATGAAAAACTAAAAGCTATTCTAATGAAACACTAATTAATGAAAAACTATTCTAATGAGAAATTAACTCTTCAAACATTATCTAATAAAAACTAATTAACCTCTGGGGATGGAAAATCCAATTATTTAAATACAAAAAGTCCAAATATAATTTGTCAAAATATTCTGCAAGATTTTTATTTGAATTTGAACTCTTGAGTAGGTTCAGTGAATCTGGTCAGAAATGCTGAGTCCAATGAATCTGATCAAAAAAGTATTCTGATTTTGATCCTTAAAAATCTCCACCTTTATCTCTAAAAATCTGCACATAATCTCATAAAACATTATTTAGATAATTCACTCAAAATTAATTAATTATCCTACAAAAAATCCTTTTTAATTACCAAGTCAAATTTGATTTATTTTTTGTAGGTTAATTTCTTAATTTTGGGTACAGATAAAACTCAAAATAACATATAGAGATTAATTCATTAAAAGTGACAAAATACTTGACAAAAGTTAAGAATATTTAATAAAATGCTAAAAAGGAAATCCAAAACTTAAAATTGACAAAATAAGGATAAATTGCTATTAAAGTAAATAAAAAGATAATATAAAATATAAAATAATCCCTAAAACCGTACTAAAATATAAAGGTTTTTGACTTCTATCAATGACAAACTACGCAGGACATGTATCTTTGGGTCATCACAAGTGTGTTAAGTCTCATGCAGGCATCCAAGATATCTTATTTTCGGATACTAGTGGCACGTGTTTTCCTCATATAACATGCCTAATGTAGGTTTTTACCTCCTTACGATAAAAAAATTAAAAGACCTAATACATCTAATAACAGACTATATTAAACAAATTTAGGCATGGACGAGACAGTGTGCTACCTTTACGATGAGTTTTCTTGAGGCGAGTGACTGTTATTCCTCTTTTTTTTTGTCTAAATATGAAAGGGGGTGATACGAATAAAGGAGAAAAACAACAAAAGAGGAATAACAGTCACTCGCCTTAAGAAAACTCTTCGTAAAGGTAGCACACTGTTACGTCCGTGCCTAAATTTGTTTAATATAGTCCGTTATTAGTTGTATTAGGTCTTTTAATTTTTTTATCGTAAGGAGGTAAAAACCTACATCAGGCGTGTTATACGAGGAAAACACGTGCGACTAGTATTCGAAAATAAGATATCTTGGATGTGTGCATGAGACTTAACACACTTGCACTATGCCAAAACCCTCTTCAAATGACGGTTAAAAACCGTCGTCCCGCGAGATATAAATCTGTCACGGGGCTCGCTGCCGTCTATTGCACCTTCAGACGACGGTCAGGTTCTGTCATATTTCGTCATCATACATGACATTATCCTATTTTCTTAATGTCATCTTACCCTTGTTACGATGCAGCTTATTTATTACTGTCGTCACCTTTAATGTCATCACATGACATTCTAATAATTAAAACCGTCAGGTTAACGTGTGGAAAATTGGCATATTGAATTTGAGATGACAGTTCGTATAATAATTTCTGTCGTTATAGCCTGTTTAGATGGCATAAGTCTTAATCAATCATGTCAAAGGATTTTTTTCAGATGACAGATACGTTTATTTTAATGTCTTTTCTATTGCTGTTTAGATGACATTTTTAAAAATTAAATTTCACTTTTTGCTTTCTTCTTCGTTTGAATTTCTGGTTTTTACTTTAATACTGAAACATACTAAAATATGAACATGAAATTCTGTATATCAATGGTTTTAATTTTATTGGAGACCAATACTCATAATATGTTTACATTTGTGCCTATAACATCAATCTATATCTTGAATAACTAATACATTTCTAAATTAAAACACAAAAAAATAACCAATATCTTCCATAACGTCAATCCATATCTTGGAGTAATAATTAGGCATATAATCCCAAAGGTCTTGGTATCTGCAAAAGCCAAAGCAGGTCATTAATATTACACACAACCCTAAACTCAGTAATTACAGACCCTTCCCCTTTCACGGCCTTTCACTTACCACAATCATATCACTATAAATATATGCATCATATGCGTTCAGAATCCATACCTTCAACAACCCAGAAAACCTACGCTGTAACAATGGATCCCCTTGTTGAAACTCCACAAGAGATAATTGTTGACTTGGAGAAATTGTACATGGAGAACCTAGAATGGCTTCTGGCCATCGATGGTACGTATGCCAATCCATAGTTGTTCTATAACTCTTCCTGGTTTCTTCTGTGTATTTCTAATGATTCTTCTTGGATGATAACGTACATGCCCTCTCAATGGTAACTTCTTCAAATGGTCGATCAGAATGAAAGGCCCCCAATACACCCCATATGAAAGGGGTGTATTTGAAATCAGAATCAGCTACCCTCCAGATTTCCTAAACAGTCCTGCAAGAGTAATATTAACTCAGATCGGTAAGATATAATCACCTACATGAAACATACACTAATAAATCTCTCCTCTTATTCCCAGTTTCGCTTCTGGAATAGGATATATCATCCTAACGTGGTTCCTCAGGGGTTGATTTGTCTTCCCCGTATCCTTAATACCCATCACTTATCCACTGCCACGGTATAATGCAACCATTTATCTATTTCATTTGATAAACACACAACATCATATTTTTGATCTAATTATTCTATGCATTTTGTAGTGTCTGTGGCACCTATATGATCTACTTCTACAGCCCCACAGTGAGGAGTCATATCCTGGGCAAGAAGCAGTTGCTAAGCAATACCGGAGCAACAGGGAAGAGTATGAGGGGCTCGCCCGGTTATAGACTTAGGAGTATGCAAAGTGGATTTGAGGGTGTCCAAATCTCCTAAACTATCTTGAGTAAGAGAAAGGAGAATCGAAAGGCAATGTGAGCTCCAAATGTGGTTCTCATTCCGATTCCAAATTTCCTTTCTCTACTCAAAATAGTTAAGGAGATTTGGACCTTCAAGTCCAATCGAAAGGCAACACTCATCCCCCCTTTTGTAATATAACGTAGAGCTTTGCTATTCAGTTCGTATGTCGATGCAAGTAGACTAAACTGACCCTTTTATAATGCTCCTTCCACTTGGGTTGTACTCGTTGTACTCTGAACTTGGTAATGAGGGTTATGATGTTGTCACCACAGGGGGACTCTGTTTGTGCTGCATATGAGGGTGTCCAAATCTCCTAAACTGTCTTGGCTAAGAGAAAGGAGAATCAGAAGGCAATGTGAGCTCCAAATGTGGTTCTCATTCCAATTCCAAATTTCCTTTCTCTAGTCAAAACAGTTAAGAAGCTTTGGACCTTCAATTACAACCGAAAGGCAACACTCATCCCCCCTTTGTAATATAACGTAAAGTTTTGCTATTCAGTTCGTATGTATGTGCAAATAGACTACACTGACCCTTTTACAATGCTCCTTCCACTTGGGTTGTACTCGTTGTACTCTGGACTTGGTAATGAGGTTTATGATGCTGACACCACAAGGGACTCTGTTTGTGTTGAATGCATGATAAACCTATCACCATGTTTAATGTTGTTGTTACGGTATCAAACCGAGTGGAAAGGAACATAGTAAGAGTATGGACAATGCACATACATAACCCTTTATGTAGAGCTTGTTATTTAGTTTGTATGTATATGTATATTCTATCTAATCAAAATATATCTTATCATTTGCAAGCCATATCAGTACATACAATTAGCCTAAATTTACCCTTTAATACATGCTGCATACATGCTCAATGACCCTTTTACAATGTTCCTTTAATACTTGATGCATGATTAAGATATATTGTAAACGAATTGCATTCAGAATCCTTACTTATCAGCTTAACTCATGTTCAAATAAAAAGGAGTCAGTTGAGTTCATAACATTTTTAGCTTTAAGAGTATGCCTAACATGCTATAACAAGTAGACAAGTTATTCAAGTAGACATATGTATATTCAAGTGAACATGCTATAACAAGTAGACAACTTATTCGTGCATGTCTATTCCTTACTTATCAGCATAACTCATGTTCAAATAAAAAGAAGTCAGTTGAGTTCATAACATTTTCAGCTTTAAGAGTATGCCTAACATGCTATAACAAGTAGACAACTTATTCAAGTAGACATATGTATATTCAAGTGAACATGCTATAACAAGTAGACAACTTATTCGTGCATGTCTATTCCTTACTTATTCCTTCCTTATCAACATAACTCATGTTCAAATAAAAAGAAGTCAGTTGAGTTCATAACATTTTCAGCTTTAAGAGTATGCCTAACATGCTATAACAAGTAGACAACTTATTCAAGTAGACATATGTATATTCAAGTGAACATGCTATAACAAGTAGACAACTTATTCGTGCATGTCTATTCCTTACTTATCAGCATAACTCATGTTCAAATAAAAAGAAGTCAGTTGAGTTCATAACATTTTCAGCTTTAAGAGTATGTCTAACATGCTATAACAAGTAGACAACTTATTCAAGTAGACATATGTATATTCAAGTGAACATGCTATAACAAGTAGACAACTTATTCGTGCATGTCTATTCCTTACTTATTCCTTCCTTATCAACATAACTCATGTTCAAATAAAAAGAAGTCAGTTGAGTTCATAACATTTTCAGCTTTAAGAGTATGCCTAACATGCTATAACAAGTAGACAACTTATTCAAGTAGACATATGTATATTCAAGTGAACATGCTATAACAAGTAGACAACTTATTCGTGCATGTCTATTCCTTACTTATTCAAGACAACTTATTCCTTACTTATCAGCATAGCTCATGTTCAAATAAAAAGGAGTATAGTGATGACACTACACCATAGATTGGCTATTGCAACTACTTTTTAGAAAGTGTTGCGCTTAAATGTTGCAATTGCTAAATTGATTTGATTGATACTATTCATGTATATCTAATGCAACCATTCATATAATTTTAGTTGATTTATTCAGCAGAGGCAACATTTATAATTAGATGTGACTCTTTTGACTTGACAATTAGCTAAAGCTACATTTATCAAGTGTTGCTTTTAATAAAAATAGAAAGAATATACCTAATTTTATAGTTATAATTAGAGTAAATAAAAATCGTGTTATTCGATAAAATTGAAAATGAAGTTCTGAAAAGATAAATAATGAATTTTAAGTGTTAAAAATTATAAATGATGACGTTATTAAGTGATGTAACTGCATAAATACTAAAAATAAGTATTGAATTTAAAAATATTGGTTAATAATATTTAACTTAAAATTTAAAGTTAAATATTTTGACTTAACATGATAGCTAAATTTTAACTTAATTGAATAATTTAAGTGACCGAAAAAAACATTTATCAAATAAACTTAAATTAAAGGTCAAAATACAAAAATAAACCATATGGTTAGACCGATTTTCAATTTTCAAACACAATCTAGTATTTTAGAAATTGACAAATTAGACCCGTTTGTGAACTTCTAAAATACAGAACTTTGTTGAAAAATCGATACCACGAGATTTATTTTTGTAATTTTGCTTAAATTAAATAAATTCTTAATAAATTAATTCGGATGATTTTTTGTGATTGAATGACATCTTTATCCTAAATATTTGTGGAAACTTTGAAGGCTCCCTCCCATTAATGTTTTCCAAATTTTTTGGCTCCAAATTTTCCCACCAAAATAAAATGTAAGTAATAATGAAAATTTTTTTAAAAAATAAGTTATTGGTCTTTTTCTAAAAATTCACGTGGACCACTTCTCTCTAGATGATATTTTTTCAGCGTAGCCCTCTCTCTCTCTCTTCAGTCATTCCATTTTTCTTCCTTTTTTGGACTCTCGCTCTCCCCTCGCTCCATTTCCTGCCGGATCGAGTGTATCTCTTTCCCTTCACTCCCTTTTCTCTTAGTCGGAGTTCAAATTTTGCTTCCAATGGTGTAGTTGCCTAGCTCGTCGTCAGAGTTGGAGAAGGCTTCATCGCATCGTATCCCAACGAATTCAATCGGTAAGGATTTGGGCTGAGGAATTCATCCGACAAAGGGAAGGGAGAAAAGTGTTTCAATGGCCTTCTAAGTGATTGATATAGTGATAATGGTGCTGCATTGTCGACTCTTTTTGGTAATTTTTACAACTCCTCCCTTCTCTTCTTTTATCCTTAAATTTATTGAATTTTTTAACAGTTGAGTTGAATGGAATAAGAGAATTTTTTTCTGCAATGGCTAGGACATGTGTCAAACAAGTTCGGGTAGTAGCTTCTGCGTATTGGATTTGTCCTAATGGTTCTCCTATTGATCATCAAGTTTGTTTGTTTCTGCCCCTTTTTACTAGTGTTTGGTTTAAAATTATTGGTTTTGGGCCCAATCACTACAAGAAAATTCCCGATCACCGACGGAATGGACCGACATAATAGTTTTTGTCGGTGATACCGACGGAATACCGCACAAAATTTGTGTCGGTGATCACCAACACATATCCCTACACAATAATGTAATATGTCGGTAATTAATGGCGGGATTATTCCCACCCTTTCACCGACATATATCGTCGGAAATTAAAATTATCGGCGAAAACACCAACAAACTTAATAGAAGACCGACAAAATTGTATCGGTGATTAAAATATTAAAAAAAATAAAGTTATTATTAATTAGCCTTTTTTTTGAGGGAAAATTAGCCTTTATTCTTAGTCAAAATTTTAATAAAAAAAATAAAAAGGAAAATATATAATGACATAAAGCCCTAATTTTTATCTCTTCCTTTCTCTGCCCCCCAATCGAAAGCTTTTGAACCCTATCTCTCCCTTCCTCCTTGCCTCCACCGACCTCGATGCGGCGCCTGTATTTCTCCCACCCTAATCTCTTGCTCTGTATGTTACGCACTGGTTTCTGGTTTTCTTCTCCCTCTGCTCGATCTGCTCCCAAAATTTTTGTTGCCCTCGATCTCTCCTCTTAAGGTACCGATCTGAGCTTTCTCTTCTTTGTGCTTTCTTTTAATTTGAGTTTTGTTATGGTTATTCCGTTGGTTTTAATTGATTTTTTCAGGGGTTTCATCTGTTTGTTTTGGTTGTTTTCTATTGATTGTGTTGCTTGGTTTCTGGGTTTTGGGTTGTGTGTTCCTCCTTCCAAACCAAAAGAATGTTTGCTGAAATTTGAAAACCTTGGGTTCCCAAACCTTCCATATCAAACTAAGTGTAAGGGGTATTTCAAGAGGTGGTCTTGAGTTTGATGCCCATGCCTTTCTGTCAAGAACAAAAAAAGGACATACTCTCGCAGTTACATCATCTGGTTCTTAACACTCATGAGGCTTTGCTTTCTTTCCCTTTCTTTCTATTTTCCGAGCACAACTCAATGAAGGAGTTTAGATATCTCCTTTATAATAATGTCTACTCTATATAGACATTCTATTATGCCTTATTCCCATTTCCGGAGGAACTCCTGATTCAATTCTTTATGAGGTCATGCCCGGCCTTTATTTTGTCTTGATAGAGCGGCGCGGGTCGGCGTTTAGCGCCCTTCCTCTGCTCTGCCCAAGGTTGACGCTTCAACGCCGGGTTTGATTAAAGTGGTAAGTTCACCCAGTTTCAGTCGAAGCCGAGATTCACTACTGACTTACTCTACAAAAGAAGTTTTTTGAAAAAGATGCAGGAGATTGGAATAATAAATAGTCAATCCCAGTTCTCCTCTATGAAGATGGTTAGAAAATAATTATAATGAAGATAGTGGCAGGTATGACAATCCTAAAGCACCAAAACTAAGGAAGAAAAAGTCTTCTTCATAAAGTAAATTTTAAAAATGGCATTATTTTGTTCACCAGGACATTATGGACTGCTATATTGGATAATTTGGACTAGCTATGTCTATAGATATTTTCTTCCAAACACATTCTCATATAATTTGGTAGTCCATTTTGTGATGACTTATAAAGATCAATTGCATTATTGCTTTTGGTAAAATCATTCAACATGCGCATGTAAAGTACTTGTAGATTTATTGTTAACTTCTTTTAGAGGTTGAATGGTTTGCATAGATTTTATATTATATTTATACAAATTGAATAATTTTGTACCTATTGTAATATCACTAAGTACATATGGATTAGCTAAGTGATCAAGGTAAATCTGAAATAATTTGAAGCCAACTGACCTTTAATTTTTGTGTGCAGGATTTTAGGATAATTCATCAAACTCGAGATTTTCCACTTTGATTTTGTAATTTGATAGTTTCAAATGAATTGACTTGCTGATAATCTAGAGTGTGATTTTTGCATATTACAGATTTGTTGGTTATGGTAGAAAGTCGGTTCACAAGATGATAAGGTTGGTTATGGAAGAAAGCTGGATCTTAAGCATGGCCAGAAAGTTCTGGATGTTGGATGTGGTATAGGCGAAGGTGACTTTTACATGGGTGAGAACTTCAATGTGGGAGTTGTCGGCATTGATCTCTCCATCAATATGGTTGCTTTTGCTCTGGAATGTGCAGTTGGACTCAAATGTGAAACTGAATTTGAAGTTGCAGATTGTACAAAGAAGACATATCATGATAATGATTTTGATGTTATCTACAGTCGTGATACTCAGAACATTCAAGTAAGCAAGCACTCTTCCGAATTTCATATTCTCCTTTGTATCACTTTTTTTTTTTTTGTAGTTGGTTCTAATTAATCTATTTGAGGTTGATCAGACACTCCTTAGACAACCCCTAGTGCAAAACCAACCCTTTTATATATTCCCAATTAGTTACTTGCAACGATGAGCCACAACTATTAAGATTGATGCTTTTAGATCCTTAAATTGTCTAATTTGACATCATAACAGGAAAACTTATTCTGTTTCTGACCTATTTCAGGACAACCCAGCATTGTTGAGGTCATTTTACAAGTGGTTAAAGCCTGGAGGTAATTTGTAATTACTGAAAGAGTGCTGGAACTCCAACCCCTGAATTTGCTCAAGTATATTAACTAGAGAAGTTATTATCTTCATAATGTGAAAGAATATATTATTTTTCATTTGAATAAATTGTAATTGATTGCCAAATTTTTTTTGTGGTTGTTTAGCTCTCACATCCTAATCTCATAAATGATATTCATATGCTTAGGGATGCTAGTTTTGATGATGTTATGGCAGAAGATCGAATAGATTAGGTACCTTCAGCAACCTTGTCAAACATTTCTTATATAGATCATATAAGCTTTGCAGTTAAAATGACTTTTTGCTTGTTATGCAGTTCCTAAAAGTCTGCATCGCGAACTAAACCATATAGAGAAGGCCAAGGAAGAGTTTGTGACTTTTCTAAAGTGAGTTCCACTCTTATTTCGTTCTGATAGTCTTGGTTGGTTACCTTTATTTTTTATACTCATCTCATTGTTTGTATACATGAATACTACAACAGCATAGTTGGCAGATGGAAGTCAAAGTTGATATGGAGTTGCTCTATATGGAGTTGCTCGGGTGAGCAAAGCCGGGGCCTGTTCGTTTTAAAGAAGAAGTGATTTGAAGTTTTTCTAATATGTTTGAATTTTAAAGCACAATAAATATTCTGCTCTTGGAATTAACTGTTTTTGTTGATTATATGGAGTATTTTTTGATCTTTAGTAAAATTATCCATTGAAATGAAGTTATATATATATATATATATAGGAGTTCCCTTCAATCCAAATTTGATGACATAAAAATATATAATAATTATATAAAAATGGAAAAAAAGTTAATATAGAAATAGACGTATTTTCCGACGTCTTTCCGTCGGTAAATTAATTCATTTAATTTTTCAATAAATAGAATACCGACACCAAACAATCGTAGTTGTGTCGGTGACAGTGTCGGTATGTCCGACACAGTTCACCAACTAAAATGGGTCGGAATTACCTACACATAACTCCGATGCAAAATGGGTCGGTGATATCCCCGACACAACAAAAATTCTCTCGTAACTGCTTACCTAGGAGGCCAACGCCGACACATTCATATCTGTCGGTTTTCCGTCGGTGATCATGATCACCGACGCAAATTAGGCCATCTCCGACGGATATTTCCGTAGGTGATCACGTTTTTTCTTGTAGTGAATTTTGAAGCATGAACTTGATCTCGATGATTTTATCTCATTGAATGATGCAATTTTTAGGATTGAACTATTTTAACTGTGACAATTAACTAAGGAATACTTATAGGGTTTGTTTCTTTCGGAAATAATGAGGTAGATCACTAATATGGTATTTTTGCCTTTTAGAAAGGGCTTGTCCACATGTATTTCCAAAATAATGAGGTGGATCACTAATATGGTATTTTTGCCTTTTAGAAAGGGCTTGTCCACATGTATTTTATAGGTTGGAAGGTATGATATGACTATGCTTCACAACATGAATTTTCACATACACCTTAATAAGCAAATGAATTTGTTCATTCACCGTTAGATATAGACTTATTAAATCTAAGTCTTAGGATGCTTTGAATCTCTACCTTAGGATTCTAATAAGCCTAGATCTAACGGTGAATGAGCAAATTCTACATGCTCATTAAGGTGCATGTGATCAAGACTGTGCTTCACAAACCATATGTTGTAGGCATGAACATTATTTCACTCAATGAACATTCATAGCATAAGAGTATGGCCAATCACAACAACATCATACATGTAACTAATAAGCTACATGCCCAAATGAACATTCGTACACATACTCAATCAGTTTAGCTTCCTAAACAGAACATCAAACATAAACATGTTTCATACACATATACATACTCAATCACTTCTAGCAGTATAACTCATAGGTGTAAGAGTATTGCCAATCACAATGAACATTCAAAGCTTTAGAGTATGCCTAATCAGCCACATGCTTAATGATCATTCATACATAAATTCTATAAGTCCTAGCTTCCTAAACAGTTATATCTAATCAATCAGTTCATACCAATCATTTCATCATCACCCACAACATCATACATATATGTAATCATTCAGTTCAAACCCACATAACAATATATATATATATATACTAAATCAGGCTATAGTTTCCTAAATCAATGAGTTCTAGGTTCCTAAACAATACATCAAACATACTCAATCGCTTCTAAAGGCAAGACCAATCAGTTCAAACCAACATAACATTAATATATATTCATTAAGTTAGAGAAATCTTCCCATATGCTAAAGGCATAAACCGATTGACAATCTCTTCAGTCAGCCTTCCCATGTACTAAAGCATTCTTACTATCCCTGCAAATATTATGTTCAAATAAAAAGGAATCAGATGAGTTCATACCATCTTCAGCATCAGACACTGTATTGCCCTAGGTTAAAAAAGATAAAGACCCAAGCTTTTCAGCAGTGAATCTGAATACAATAAAATCAGTGTAGCTAAGCGAGAGATCTAAACCTTTCAACGATAGGTCTGAAAATCACAAGATCCTTATTCCAACTGCTGAAATCGACATACACAAAAGTAAATCGGATGAGGAAAAAATAGAGTAAGGAACAATGATACTCTAATACATCCAGGAACGAAGAAAATATGGCTTACCAGTACCGTGTTTCGAGCTCACCCAATGATTGCATGTTCAAATCAACCATGGAGATAGAGAGGGATGAGAGGGATGAAGCTTGCGTAACCTAAACTGGGGTTTGGAATTAGAGAGAGGGTCTATATATCAACTGAAATTTCAGTCAAACGATAGAGCGCCTAAAATTTGGTATGGCCGCGTAAGTGAAATTTCATTTGCCTCTTTTTTGTTTTCGGCATACAATGACATTCATTTATTAGAGGTGTCATTTGTTGAACGCATCAAATTTAACGAAAACGCGGGTTTTCTTTGGATGACAGGATTCTGTAATCGTAATGTCTGTTGGTTGAATGATTTGATAATGATAGGAATATGGAGATAGACAGATAAGTAATAGGCACAATAATGAATTGAATCAGCTTAATGATTCTGGCTTAGAGGCCTTGTATTTATAGTGAGCCAATAATAGTTTGTATAGGAATACAATACATAAGTATAGTCGTATTGAAACTCTACCTAGCTAGGAATGTAGACAGAGTAAAACTTTAACTAGATAGGAATCTATTTACAGAGATAATTAGAATATTATCTCTAACACCCCCCTCAAGCCGATGGCGGGCACCAACAAAGAGTCGGGAGCGTAGCATCGTGAAACGAGCCGGAGCTAGCGGCTTGGTGAGTATATCTGCAACCTGATCATCGGTTGGGATAAATCTGACACTGAGGAATCCTCTGTGAACTTGTTCACGAACAAAATGATAGTCTAGCTCAATGTGTTTTGTGCGAGCATGAAACACTGGATTTGAGGTGAGATAGATTGCTCCCACATTGTCACACCATAACTGAACCGGGGTGGGTAATGGAAATCCGAGATCCGAGAGAAGAGATTTGAGCCATAGTAGTTCGGCAGTGGCATTTGCTACTGCTTTGTATTCGCTTTCCGTTGAGGATCTGGCTATTGTGGGTTGCTTGCGGGTCTGCCACGATACAATGCTGGATCCAAGATAGACACAGAAGGCACCCGTGGATCGTCGATCATCAGGACACCCTCCCCAATCACTATCTGAGTAGCAATGGATGTGCTGTATTGGTTTGACAGACATGACTATGCCAAAATCTGATGTACCCTGAACATAGCGTAAAACCCTCTTGACTCATTTCCAGTGTTCATCAGTTGGACAATGTAGAAACTGACATAATTTGTTGACTGCAAATGCAATGTCAGGACGAGTGAATGTTAAGTATTGAAGTGCCCCCACAATGCTTCTATATTCATCTCCAGAGGTTAAGCTGGTGCCTAGCTCCTTTGAAAGTGTTGGTGTGGTGGCCATGGGCGTTAGTGTGGGCTTGGAGTCCATCATCTTCACTCTGTCGAGGATGTCAGCCACATACTTGGCTTGACACATGTGAATGCCATCCTTCTCATATCGGATCTCAATTCCAAGAAAGTATTCTGCTTTGCCAAGATTGCGAATGGGAAACTCACGTTCGATGGCTGCAATAGTGTTGGTGATGTGTGCAGGGTGGTTCCCTGTTATGAGTATATCATCAATATAGCACAGAATGTAAGTCTTTTCAGTATCGGTGCGTCTGATGAACAAAGAGTTGTCAGCCTGTGACATTTTGTACCCAAGAGAGAGAAGGAATGTTCGAAGACGAGTGAACCATTCTCGCGGTGCTTGCTTCAATCCATAGAGACTCTTTTTGAGAAGACAGACATGGTCTAGTCGGTCACTATCCCGAAACCCCTGCGGTTGTTCCATATATATGGTTTCTGATAAGTTTCCATGGAGAAATGCATTGGAGACATCTAGCTGATTGACAAACCAGTTGTTTGCTGCTGCGATGGCAAATACAGACCTGATGGTTGTGGCTTTGATTACTGGACTGAATGTTTCTTTGTAGTCAATCCCAGCTTTTTGAGTGAATCCCCGTGCTACTAAGCGAGCTTTGTGACGATCAATGGTTCCGTCAGACTTCTTCTTTGTACGAAAGAGCCACCTGGAGGTGATGACATGCTGATCATGTGGTCTTGGTACAAGTTGCCATGTGCCATTGTCCAGAAGAGCTTGAATCTCTTCAGACATTGCAGTATGCCACTCTGATTGTTTGTTGGCTTTACTGAAGCATGTGGGATCCACTGTGCCGTTTGGATGTGTAGCTAATAGTCCCTCAAACCTTCCTCTTGACTGAAGAGATGACTGTCGAAGTTGCATATAATGTTGTCGTGGACCAATCAGCGGTGCATTGCGAGGCCCGGGCCTTTCAGGTGGAATATGAGCATGTGGTGCAATTTCAGGAGGAGGAGAATCCGTTTAAGGCATGATGTTCTCCTCATGAGGAACTGCATTCTGTATTTCCGGTGTGATGATGTCCGCAGCATCAACTGGAGTGTTAGGATCATTCTGAGGAACAGGTGTTGATGCAGCAGTGACCACTGGTGACAGATGTTGAGGTGGAGCTAAAGGAGCACTGTGTGTGGCTTCAGAGTCAGGAGGAGTAGTTGGGGTTCCAGGATGAGGTCTAGGTGTGATGGGTGCAGAGTATGGAACCAGGTTAGAAGAAGATACTATAGGGTTGGGATTAGAGAAATTACCTGGATACGTGCCGAGTAAAGATGGTAGTTGACACGATGTGCTTACCCCTGAGTTGCTAGATGAAGGTGATGATGCAGTGATTGTTGATGCAGGAAAGACTTCTTCATTGTGCTGTACAAACTTGCAGATGTATATGCGTCCGGTGGCATATTCAAGACAGATATCTCCGGAATGATTTTCTGATGGACCAAGGTAGACACATAGCTTGGAGCGAAAATCAAATTTGTGCTGATTGTATGGACGAAGAAGGGGATAAATACCACTGCCAAAAATGCGTAAGGCCTTATAGGCAGGTTGTTTCTTGTAGAACAAGAAATAGGGTGACTTGTTGTTTAGGATTTTGGTGGGTAAGTAGTTGATTAGCCTAATGCTGTGTATCATGGAATAGTTCCAAAATTTTGGAGGTAAAGATGCATTGGCTAGCAAAGTAAGGCTAGTGTCAACAACATGTCTAATTTTCCTCTCAGCTATACCGTTTTGTGCATGAGTGTGAGGGCATGCAATCTTGTGTATAATGCCATGGCGTTTGAAAAAAGGTTGTAGTTTTTGAAACTCCCCCCTAAGATCAGAGTAAATGTTCTTAACCCTTGCACTATACTGATTAGAGATCATGGCATAAAAATCACAGAAGGTTGAAAAGACATCACTCTTATTCTTTAAACAAAAAACCCATCCAAATCTGGTAAATTCATCAATGATTATTAAAAAATAACGGTGGCCAAGACAAGAAGCAACTGGAGCTGGCCCCCAAACATCCAGATGTAAGTTTTCAAAAGTAAATGTGCTAGAGCGACTAATAGATGGTAAAGAGTTCCTAGCAAGCTTGCCTAATGGACAAAAAGAACATTTGCTAACTGGTTTTGAAGAGAATAGATTGTTTCCTTTGAGAACTGAGCTGACTGTCTGATTCTGACAATGTCCAAGCCGTGCATGCCACCTTTCAAAAGACACCTTCTCTCCAACTAGCGCCTCCTTCAGGGTGGGTGTAAGCACATAAAGTCCATCTTTACTCGGGCCCCGTAACAGGATTTCCCCAGTTGTTTGGTCCTTCACAAGAAAATGGTTAGGCCAAAATTCAAAGAAACATGAGTTGTCACGGGTAAATTTTTGAACAGATAGTAAAGATTTGGTAAGTTTGGGAACAAGTAGGGCATCATTAATTTTCAAATTATTGATATTTGAATTTCCAAAGTGAGAAATTTGCAAACCTTGACCATTGCCAAACTGAACTGTATCATATCCTGGATATGGCTGCATTTGTTGGAGTTGAGCCGGATTTGCCGTCATGTGATTAGTTGCTCCTGTGTCTGTGTACCACGGCTGATTAGGACCCATGAATGGATTCGGTGGTTGTTGCCATGCCATGTGCGCTTGTGGTCCAGGATTGTATTGTGTTCTTGAATTGTTCTTTGGTCTTTTGCATTTGTCAGCCCAGTGGCTTGGATCACCACAATTGTAGCATTTGCCACTTCTTCTTTTCTTTGGATTCTGCTTCTTTGCTTGATTTGTTTCCATGGTGGATACATTGGCCTCAGGCTGAAGCAGAGTTGTCTTTCTGGTCGATTGAATCATGCCCTCAACTATCTTCAAGCTATGCAAAATCTCTTGATAATTGATATTTGTACCGCGCTGAGTTACAAGATTCTGAACAGTGGAGCGATACTCTTCTGCTAAACCTTTGTAAAGGACTGACGGTAGTAGATGCCGAGGATAAGGATTCCCTGAGGCAGCCAGATCATCAAGGATGGATTTCACTTTTTGCATATATGCCGTAACAGACATTCCTCCTTGCTCAAGTTCATGCAGTTCGACTCCCATCTGAAACTGCTTGCTGCCTGTAATTAGCCCGTAGGCATCCTCTAAGGCTAGCCAAATATCATGTGAATATTTGAGATATGCAATCTCAGAAAACACCTCTTCGGTGATTGAATTTAGGAGCAAAGTCCTAACCACATTTTCTACATCATCCCATTGAATAAACGATGGATTTATGATTAAATCCGCAGCTGATGTCACAAAACCTGTTCTAGGAATAAATTTGGGTGGTGGTGGTGTTGAACTAAGAATGTGAGGAAGAAGATGATAGGTTTGAAGGGTAGATTCCATGGACATTCTCCATGCTTTGTAGTTGTTCGGATTTAATTTGATGTTGATATTGATGTTTGTGGGTGGTTGTCTGGGTTGTTCAACATGAGTGGGTATAGGTTCTGGATGGACATGATTGTTTGTATTATGGGGGATGGATGAAGAAATAAAATTATGTCTAACATTGGTTGACGGTGCATCAACAGTGTTGTGAAAAGAATTTGAGAAGAAAGATGGTGAGGGATCATGAGATATTTGGGTATTGTAACAAAACGGTGAAGTATGAGATTCAGAAATAACCTGATTTTTGTTACTGTGTAAAAGTGGGTGATTGAGGATGATCAGAGGATTCGGAGGATGCGGAAGTGGATACTACTGATACCATGTTGGTTGAATGATTTGATAATGATAGGAATATGGAGATAGACAGATAAGTAATAGGCACAATAATGAATTGAATCAGCTTAATGATTCTGGCTCAGAGGCCTTGTATTTATAGTGAGCCAATAATAGTTTGTATAGGAATACAATACATAAGTATAGTCGTATTGAAACTCTACCTAGCTAGGAATATAGACAGAGTAAAACTCTAACTAGATAGGAATCTATTTACAGAGATAATTAGAATATTATCTCTAACAATGTCATCTCAGAATCGAACGCATTTTTTATTTCGCCTTCAGATGACATACAATTAAAATAATGTCACGAAAAATATTCAGACGACACAAAAACAAATGTTTGTTATGTATCTTGTGTCATGTGAAAGAGAAAATGACATAGTGTTGTGATGACCCAAAGACAATTGTCCTGCGTAGTTTGTCATTGATAGGGGTCAAAAACCCCTATATTTTAGTACGGTCTTACTCTTTATATTTAGTTCATTATATATATTTAATTTTGAGGTAATTTAGATTAATGGGTATAAATTCACCATTTTCTCATGACTTTCATTTAATAAATTTATGAAATTTCTCTTTGGAGAGAAATTAATGTTCATACCCATTTTATTTTGGGTTTTCAACCCTCCAAGTTTTAGTTGTAATTCTTATTTTTGTTGTTTTTAGTAGGGATGTTCAAATTTGGGTTGGGTGGATCACAATTAGATTTGGAAAAATTATACAGAAATACATGTTTTAAAAACTATTTACAACTATGTCAAGTCATAATTTTGGATTATATCAAAGTAGTAAAATCAGTACTTTTAATATATTTTAAGGATTAGAATTTATAAATTAGAAATCTAGAATATATTTTCTAGTGTTTATAATTTATGAATTGGAGTCTAGATTTTTTACCCAACCTATGTAAGGATACTACTTCATAGGTTGGATGAGTTATGTGGGATGTAATAATTCTTTTTTAGATGGTTTGGGTGGGTTGGGTTATATGGATTGGATGAGATATAGTGACTTCAAACTTATTTTATTTCTTTACTATTTTTTTTAATCTCAAATAGTGTAGGTTAAATGCTAAAAAAGTTAAATTGATTATGTGGTTTAAAATATATATTTTTTTCTTTTTACTTTTATCGAACCACAAATCTCAAATAATAAAAAAATATAAGTATAATGATTAAATTTGACTCAAAGGTTTACAGAAAACTTTAGATTCGATTCCAATATACAAAATAATATAATTTAATCTCTAACCATTCTAAGCAATATCAATTTTACTCTTACATTACTGAAAATTTTAAAATCTTGATTTGACTGTTATTTAAATGTTATATCGAACCTTCTAAATTTTAATTATGTCTAACATATATAATGTATTATAGCCATAAGTACAAAGAGCTTGTTAAAATTTTAATAATTTGAGTGGTTAAAAGCTTTTGAGTGGAGAAAGAAATAGAAAGAGAGAAAAAGGAAGAGATTTAGGAAAGTAATAAAATTTTTAGACTTTTTACTTACAACATAATAGAAAAAGTCTCATAGTTTTCTTCAAAATTCTTTTTAATAATGTCAACATTATTTTTTTATCCATTTAAAATTTTAAACACATTATTTTTAATGGAGTACATGAATCGTCAAAATCGGTATACTAAGTACGTTTTTTTCCTTAAGAACCACATTTTTTTAAAATTTAAATGAGACAAATAAAAGACAAAGTGAGAATATAGAAAATTATATGGGTTGAGTGGGTTAGACGGGTTGTTATATGGGTTAAACCATCAATAACCCATTCAACCATTCTAATCCATTGTAACCCACTTAACTCTATCTTTCATTTGTTAGATGGGTTGAAATTTGGTTGGTTATAATAACCCAACCAATTTTAAACACCCCTAATTCTGAGAGATAAAATCAACACATGGAAGGGAAATGAGATTCCTTCTCTTAATCAATTTGGGATGGAAATGAGATTAAAAAATATACCCGGATGTATTTACTAATTTTTAGTTTTCACTCTTAATAACTTTCACACAACTTAATGATGACATGAAATCGTTTTTGGATTTAGTTTAGTAGGGATATATATATATATATATATATATATATATATATATATATATATATATATATATATATATATATATATATATATATTAAAAGCTAGATACCGAGGTTGCTGATTTGGCTGAATTTTAAAGGTTTTGCTGACATGTCATTTTTATAGAATATTCCCCTATTTTAATAGATAGTAATAGATTAATAATTTAAAATTGATTTATTATACTTTTACTTTCACAATAAATGCTCCTTTACACGTTTTGTTTTATTCTTGCACCCTATAACTTCTCTCAACTGCTCATCCTCCACTTCCTTAATCTCTTGCACCCTATAACTTCTCAACTGCTCATCCTCCACTTCCTTAATCTCTTGCACCCTATAACTTCTCAACTGCTCATCCTCCATTTTTTTAGAAGTAAATTAGCCAATGATATAGCAAAGATAAGGGTATCCAAGAGCGCTGGAATGATGGACCATAAAAGTTTGGTTTCTTACCAAGAGATTGTAGGAATTTCATTGATAGTAGTAGGAGGCAAAGGCTCGGTGTGGGCAAATCTAATGCAATAAACAAACTATTCTATGATTTGCAAAAGAAAGGCCAAGTTTTTTCTATTTGATCAATATAGATGATAAAGGAAGACAGAAGGATGTTTTGTGGATTCATCCATGCTCAAAGCCATCGTTTGAAGAATTATTTGTTCATTTACCTCTCATCTTGCTGTTGTTTGCAATTCCTTTCTCTTTTTCCTTTCTTCCTCGCAAAATGAACAAATAATTCAATTGATTGGTTTCCTAATTGAGGAGTTATTCATCTCTAGATAGAAACAACCACCATCTCTCTTTGCTTTCTCCATGAACACGTTCAGTCGTGGTAAGAATGCAGAAGATAACATTGTTTCTCCTTTTTTAACAGTTTAAGTACTCTAGCAGTTTACTAGCCCAAAATCAAAGTTTCTTTTTAATTGCTTCCCCACTATGCCTGTTTTCATTGTTGTTGAGATTTTTGGGTTTAATCTGCAGGTTTGCAGGTGCAAATTGTCCAATTTTCAACATTAACAGAGGTAATTCGTGAACTTATTTCTATTTTTAATCTTTTTCTTTCCTCTTCCTCTACTACATTTTTTAAGGAAGCTTGCAATTAGATGGAATACTTTTGGGGCTTGCGTGAATCTTGGAATAACAGTTATTCTTCAACATATAGCTATCAATAACATGGCTTCTCCTTCTCAATTTGTTTTGAATGATTTTGTTAGGATAATGGTCATTTTATTTTGTGTCAATAATGATTAATATAGTTCATTTCAGTGGCTTTACTGTTATTTAATATATGAAACAGATCAACAAATTTTTGGTCAAACATTGTCGGTGCAGGAAACTACTTTGATCTCCAGATGATCTACACATACCTGACTCACTTTTACAAATTTTTCTCTTCTTATTGAAGAATGAATGATTCACTTACATTTTAAGTTTTTTTTCCTCTTTAATGTAAGAGACCCTGTTGATAATCTTGAGAGCAACTAAAGTATAAGACATAATTTTTTAACTAGCTTTGATCAGTTTGCTGAAATAGAACTGGATAACTAGAAATATTTCACTATCATTTTTAATAGAATTAAGTTTAAATAAATTTTAATATTTTAAAATCAAACATCTACATTTGTTTCTCTTATGGCTAAATTTATGTTAACTTGATTACATCCTAAATAGTTTTTCATTAATTATACAAATGAAACCTACAACAACATTTGGATATAATATGAGGTTGGCTACTTTGTAAATATGTACATGAAAAGGGGAATTGATCGGAGCTACATAGAATTTATTGATAATCAAAATGTTTGAGATCTTATTGAGAAAGTTAATAATGGTATCATTTTTTAATAGTTTTTATTTTTGTATTCCGTATATAATAGCTCTTATTTGAATTATATGTTTTTAAGTTGTTATTATATTTATTATTGCTATTATACTATATTAAGTGGACAAATTAGAAACCAGTTTCTGGATGTTAAAGCTACATATAAATTTGTTGATAATTGGGGGCCTTTGGGTGATGTAATGTATTCCGGATAATAATAGCTATTTTTGAAATGTTGCCTATTAAATTATGCTTTTGGTGTTGCAGCTTGTGGATGACAATTCAATTTCACTCGGAATTATCTATGAAGTTGATTTATATTCACATCATAACTCTAATTCATTGTGCATTTACAGAAACATGGTGGGGTTATCTACTTTATGAGGCGTGATATGTTGAATGTTATGTACTGAGACTCTAAGGATGTAGAATACTAAGCGAACATACTTATAAAATCAATAAAAATAATATAAAAGGAAAGGATTTTATTCATTTCATTAGAATGCATTCGATGTAAAATTCTATTAGTTAGAATGTTTACGAGGTTATCTGTAAGTGCTTTCTGTTTGAGTTTATTTACATAACCACTTTCCGCTCAGGCTATAGAATTAAAAGTAATTTCTCATTCCTCAACTGCTTTTTTATACTAATTGCTTTGACCATTAAGATGTTTCAAGCAATTTAGCAAAAAAAAAAAAAAACAAAAACAATTCAAATGATATTTGTTTTCACTTTTTAGGTAATATTAAGCCAAAAATAATTATCACAACAGTGAAAATGAAAACCATATTTGTTTTCACTTTTTTTAACCAAAATATTATAAGGCATCCCGTGCATTGCACGAGATTTATGCTAGTTTAGTTTAATAGGTGGTACATCAATTTAGTTAACAAAAAATTAACGTGCAATATTTTTTTTTTGGTAAACAACAATATTTTTCCACGTACGTAAGAAAATAATATTAGCTTAATTAATAAAATAATATAATTACAATAGTTACCTGTAAACACAGTTCATTATCATATTTTTCCACGTACGTAAGAAAATTATATGCAACCAGGGGCGTAGATAGGGGGGGCTAGGGGCCCGGGCCCCTCCGGCCGCCGGAACCACCATGGGCACGAGTAGTTTCGGTCCCCCCAAATATTAGTGTATATAAATTTTATGTAGTAGTATTTCATTGTTTAAAGGTAGATGAGATGGTTAAAACACTTGGGTGCCGTTTGGTTCGCGCAATAGAATGGAATGGAATAGAATGGTTATTCCAAAGGAATAGAATAACAAAGAATGGAATAGAAATTCTTAGGAATTACTATTCCTATGTTTGTTTGGTGGAATAAGGTAGAATGGAATAGATAATTTTTTATTAAAAAGACAATATTATCCTCAAATGTAATTTCTTATTTATTTTAAAATTTTAATTTTTTACTATAAATTGTTCAAATATTTAATATATATTATTTTAAAAAATATATAAAAAATAAAAAAATGGGAAACACGAAAGACGAAAAAAACACGAAAAATACATTAAAAACGAAAAAACAATAAGAACATGAAAACAAAAAAATTGTAAAAACACGAAAAAAGAGAGGTAAAAAAACAAAATGTAAAAGCGCAAAAAAAAACATTAAAAACACAAAAACAAAAGAAAAAAATGAGATAAAAGTGGAAAAGGGTGAAAACGCGAAAACATATAAACGTGTTAACACAAAAAAAAACACACGCAAAATATGAAAAAACACAAAAAAATATGCAAACCGTAAAAAACACAAAAACATGAAAAACGTGAAAAATACGAAAATGTGAAAAAAATGAAAAACGTGAAAAAATCGAAAAACACGAAAACATGAAAAAGTGTTAAAAACACGAAAAATGCGTTTGTAACGTTTTTTTTTATGTTTTTCCGTGTTTTCCAAGTTTTCACGTTTTCGTATTTTTCACGTTTTGTCATGTTATTGTGTTTTATTTTGCATTTTTTCGATTTTTCATGTTTTAGTTTTTCGGTTTTTCCCCTTTTTGTTTTTTTCCGCGTTTTTGTATTTTTCGTATTTTGTTACTTTTTCGTGTTATTCACGTTTTTGCATGTTTTTCGTATTTTTTCATATTTTTTTTGTTTTTAACGTTTTCATGTTTTGTTTGCGTTTTTCGCATTTTCTTGTTTTTCACATATTGTCACGTTTTTGTGTTTTAGCATTTTTCGTATTTTTTCGCATTTTCGCGTTTTTATTTTTCACGTTTTTTAATATTTCGTGTTTTGTCACTTTTTCGCGCTATTCCTATTTTGTGTTTTTCGTGTGTTTGCTTTTTTTTTTGCGTCTTTGTGTTTTTCGCATTTGTTCACGTTTTCATGTTTTTCGCTATTTTATTTTTTTGCATATTCTCGTGTTTGTGACATTTTCACATTTTTCGTGTTTCATATTTTTCGTATTTTTACATTTTTTAACGTTTTCGTCATTTTTCCATTTTTCACGTTTTATATGATATAAATTATGGATTGACCAAAATTTATAAGATTTGGAAAAGTGATTAGAGAGAAGATTGATGATTTAATGGAGGATAATTTTGTAAATTACAAAAATATAATATTAGGAATAGGTTATTCCTAACCTAAATTGAAGACTAGCTATTCCATGAAATCAAGGAATAGGGATTCCATGGAATAGCTATTCCATAAAAAAATCAACCAAAGGTGGGAATATGCTATTCTATTCCCCCTCTATTCCGCGAACCAAACGAGCCCTTGCTTCTTTTTAAAAGGTCCTAGGTTCAATTCCCCCTAACCTCAATTTATTTTAGAAAATGTTTATTTATTTAAATTTTATTTTTCAATAATTATAAAACTATGTTACCATTATTAATTTATTTATTTATTTTCATAACACTTTTGAACTCATTTTTATTATATCTTTTCCATTAAAAAAAATTAATTTCTTATTTTTGAGACTCAAACAACTTAATTTCTAAATTAAATTTTAAAATTTTAAAATTTTAAAACTAAAAATATAAAAATGTTATAATTTTTTTTTTTGAAAACGGAATAGATTAATGAGCCACAATCGGGCAAAAGTTCAACAAACTAGAAGAGATTACATCCGGAATAACATCATAAATAAAAGGAATAGCATGTAAACAGGAAAGCCGAGCAAAAGCATCAGTTAAACCGTTAGCTAAATGTTTGACAAAACGGACCGAAAAACCGTTGTTGAGACTGAGTAAAGATTTACACTGAGCAATGATATCACCAAACTCGCTTTCGTCGGGTAGAGACGAATTAACTGCTTGAACAACAGTTAACGAATTTGATTCGAGAAGCACATGCTCAAAACCAACCGATTTAATCCAATTAAGTGCATTCAGCAGAGCCGTAGCTTCCCCTTCGTGCACCAACTAAAGACCATCTGCAGAATTAACCCGAGCAGACAAAAAGTGCCCCTCATCTGATCGAAGAACGGCAGCAGAACCAGTTTTTCCTGTTGCAGCAAAAAACGCAGCATCAACGCTGCAGCAAACCAGACCCTAAGGAGGGCGATGCCACTTCGAGCAGACCACAGGCCGATCCTGCAGAATAGCAATATTCCTAAGATTACGGGCAGCCACCCAATTGGACTGGCAGTCCAAACCCCGCATAATAACCTGACAGCTCCTAGTTATTTTGCATTTCCATAGCTTATCATTACGAGCTTTCCACCAGCTCCACAAAATCATTAAGAATTTGCAGCATATATCTTTAGATTGAGTATTGATGATTTCGAAGAATAAAGAATTAAAACCATCAGCATCCAAAGACAAAGAATCAATTAGATTAAGCAGATTACTGTCAGCCCAGATTTCCCTTATATACGGACATGCAACAAATAGATGCCAAAGGTCCTCATATCCAGTATTACAGTGCACACAAGTAGAGGGAATTGACAAACCTCGTGACAATAGATTAGCACGAACCGGTAAACAGTTTCGGGCAACTCTCCAACAGAAGTAGCGAACTTTTGCTGGCATCTCCATGCTCCACATTTTCCTCCAATTACCCGCTGCCCTCCACTGGTCATTTTGAGCCACTACTTCCGTTCCCAATCGATATGCACTCTTAACCGAGTAGAGACCATTTTGCGTTTCATTCCATATAATTTTATCGATAGTACCAGGTCTGTTCATGGGAATGTTCTGGATTGCTAGCACATCCCTAGGGATAAATATTTCGTTCAACATTTCCACATCCCATTCGCGAGTTCCCGGGATAAAAAGACCACAGACCTTTAAATTCTCCAATCCTGCAATCATCGGGGTTTCAATCTTTTTTCCATCATCTTTTCTCAGCCAAGGATCCGACCAAACATTAACAGAATTACCGTCTCCAATTTTCCACCTTATACCTTCATGAATGATAATTTGAGATCCCCAGATACTTTTCCATATAAAACTAGGAGAGTGACCAAGTTTTGCTCTCAAGAAATCCGCTTGACGGTAATATTTAGCTTTGAAGATACGACTGGTTAAAGAATCTGGAGAGGATAGCATAGACCACCCTTGCTTACCCAACATCGCCACATTGAAGGCAGTGAAGTCATGAAAACTGAACCCTCCTTGACACTTGGGGATACAGAGCCGCTCCCAAGACATCCAATTAAGACCTCGAGACCCATCTTGCTTATTACCCCACCAGAAGGAGTTAAGCATTCTCTGAAGTTCAGTAGCGGTAGAGACCGACAATAGAAATACGCTCATGAAGTAGATAGGAATGGCTTGTCCAGCTGCCCGAATGAGAGTCGCCCTGCCAGCTTTGGACAGATTAATACCCCTCCAACTCTGAAGTTTATTCCAAAGCCTATCTCTGAAGTGAGAAAAAATAGCGGATTTTTTCCTACACACAAGGGAAGGGAGCCAAAGATATTGGCCCGAATCCAGTGAATTATCAACCCCAATGATTTGCGATATAGCATAAGCCAGAAGAGGGTTCACATTGTTGCTACATTTAATTCCGGATTTCGAGAAGTTAACCGCTTGACCCGAAGCCTTTTCATATATAGATAGAATATGCTTTATTTCTCTGGCTTCCTCAATCGACGCCCTAAAGAACAGGAAGGCATCGTCAGCAAATAACAAGTGAGACACCGAAGGAGCTCCTTTAACAACTCGATTACCATGTAATCTTCCTTCTGATTCGGCACGATTTAGTAAAGCAGACAAGCCTTCACCACAGATAAGGAAAAGGTAAGGAGATAATGGGTCACCTTGTCTTATTCCCCGTTCTGGGACGAAGGGTCCAATCACTTTGTCATTAACTTTTACTGAATACCGAACAGAAGTAACACAGAGCATAATTAAGTGCACCCAAGCTTCATTAAAGCCAAGTTTTAACATAATTGCCTTTAAAAAATTCCAATCCACCCTGTCATAGGCTTTGCTTATGTCAATTTAAGAGCCACATCACCCTGTTTTTTAGCCACATTACATCTCATACTGTGAATAGTTTCAAAGGCAATCATGACATTGTCAAGAATTGAACGACCTTTAAGAAAAGCCGACTGGTTTTCAGAAATAATGTCAGATAATACTCCTTTCAATCTATTAGCCAACACCTTTGAAACAATTTTATAAAGCACATTACACAGAGCGATAGGGTGAAGGTCTCTCATAGTAGATGGAGAGTCGCATTTAGGAATAAGAGCAATAATTGAATCATTAAGATTGGGCGGGAAAGTACCTATCTCAAGCCAATGGCATCCGGCTTTAAAAATGTCAGGACCAAGGATACCCCAGAATTTCTGATAAAATCGAGGGTTGAAGCCATCCGGGCCCGGAGCTTTGTCGGGATGCATTCCAACTAACGCGATTTTAAATTCCTCCAAGGAGAAAGGAGCTGACAGAGCCATATTATGTTCCTCAGTAACTTTTCGAGATAACGCCTTTTCCACCTCCTGAAAATCTATATTGCTTTGAGAAAAAAGAGAACCAAAATACTCTTGCGCAACCTTACAGAGATCGTCAGCTTCAGTAGCAACGCTACCGTCGTCACGCTGAAGTTTAGGAATGAAGTTACGTCGCCTTCTTCCATTAGCAAAGGAGTGGAAAAACCGAGAATTAGAATCCCCTTCTTGGAGCCATTGAATTCTGGAGCGTTGACGCCAATGGTCGTCTTCTTGAACCAGAATTTTAATAAGATCAGCCTGCACCTTCTCATATTCAGATGTCGTCTGACCGTGGCTGGAGCTGCGCAAAACCTCAAGTTGACTTGAAAGGTATTTAACTTCTCTCCTAAAATTCACATTTACTCCACGACCCCATTTATCCAGACTATCCGCAATTGCCTTCAGTCTATCAGTCAGACTCTTATCACCACTATTAAGCCATTCATTTAATACAATTCTTGCCATCTCAGGTTCCCTTATCCATTTATTCTCGAAACGAAACTGCTTACTAGAACGGGAAGTAATAGAGTCTTCTGTTTGGAGAATGATAGGAGAGTGATCAGACAAGGGCGCAATGGTATTGTGAGAAGAGCCATTATGGAAGATATTAAGCCAATTGTTAGTCGTGAATGCCCGATCTAATTTTTCCTGCACCTCATTCCATTTTCCTCTATGACGGATCCAAGTGAACGGATAGCCTTCCAGAGGAAGGGGAGAAAGACCACAATCATCCATTGTTTCACGGAAACCTTTGAAACACCATTCTGGATGGTCATTAATCCCCTTTTTATCCTCACGAGTTAACAAATCATTAAAATCCCCTATAATAGCCCAAGGAAGAGTAGACTGTGAAGCTAAATTTCGTAGAATTTGCCATGAATCCTTGCGTCTAGACCGTTCTGGGCAACCATAAAAACCAGTCAAGCGCCAATTCCCATGTTTATCGTCTTCAATCTCCATATCAATATGATTTTGAGAAAAAGAACGCAGAGAACAATCATTAGTGTGCTTCCAAAGAATGCATATGCCACTACTCCGACCAACACAGTCTACAGTATAGCATGAATCAAACTTTATTTTATTTCGAAGAAAATCAATGCGAGACTTAGAAACCAAAGTTTCAAAGAGAAAGATAACATCAGGCTTGTGAACTCTGACAAGTTCACAAAAAATGGGAACTGCCCTGGCATTACCTAGCCCACGGCAGTTCCAGCTTAGAATCTTCATATCACTGGGCAGACTTTCTCCTTGAGGCCTGCCTGTTTCCCGTTTTTTGGATCGGTACCTGTAGTAATAGAATCCTTGTCAGTGTTATTATGTGTCTCATTTACTCCAGACTTGGAGCTATCCTCATCAATCTCCATAGTATTGATAATAGAGTTATCAGTAGAAACTCCATCACTATTCCCTCTGCGTCTTTTCCTTTCTTCAATTATCTCAACCCCGCCCCTACTCTTATCTGTTGTTGGTATAATCGTATCATCAGAATCGGCCAAGAGTTTATTTGAACTTCCCATATTCCTGTCGAGGAATTTATAATTTTTTTTAGAAACTAGTATTGAACTAATAAAAAAAAAAATTAAATATATCCCATTACATTTTAGATTTGTCCAAAATGCAAAATTTCAATATTTTGGACCTATTAGGTACTACATAAATCCAAATTTCCAATTTTTTTTGCTTGTTAGGCCTCTATAAATCCAAATTTATAATATATCTTTTTGGCTTGTTAGCCTTTCTAAATCTAAATTTTTAATTTTTTTTTGACCTGTTAGGCCTTTATAAATCCAAATTTCTAATTTTTTTTGGCCTTTTAGATCTCCTTAAAATTGGTTCTTGACCATTCAAATTATAACATGCATATATAAAAAAAATTTAAGCAAGTTCGATTTAGCAAATTTTTTTTTTCTGAACGCACGTGTAAAATCGACCCCCCAACCGACTAATCTTGTATTCGCCACAGTATGCAACCCAATACATACAAGTATTTGATGACATGTCCCTTTCTTTATTTAATGTTATACTTTTTTTTGTTACATATTTAATGTTATATTTAGAATTGATGCAAGTCCACATATACTATTGTTTTTCGGAAAAATTACAAAACTAGGTCAAATGAGAAGCTCATTTATATATTTAACCCATTTACTGAATCTATTACATATCTAGACTCTTTTTGTGACTTTCCCATAATACCCCAATTCTTTCATCTTCCTCTTCCTCTTCCTATTCCTTAGGTTTCCTCTTCACCCAAAATGGCTCCTCCTCCTTCCAGAGGGATCTAACCTGCAAAATCTGTTTTGTTTGACGGCGTTCTCCAGCAACTCCTACTCCGGTGAGAGAAAAGGGAAGCGAACGACGGTAGAGGAAAAACGAGAGGGCGATTTTAGGGCGAATGACAGTGAGAAAAGGTGAAGGACGGTAGAAGAAGGTGAACAGTGAGAGCAACGAAGAGGAAGAATGCGAACAGACGGTAGAAGAAGGTGAACAGTGAGAGAAAAAACGAGGAAGAAGGCAAACAACAGAGAAAAGAGAAGAAAGAGGGCGATTTTAGAGCGAACGGCAACCTCGTTTCGTGAGGCGGAAGATTGAGAAACGTAGAGAAAATGCCTAATTCTATAAATCTCACTGAATTATTGTTGGTGTATTCATTTATATTCTGATTTTTTTGTTAAATAATGTTAGAATCCGTTGTTGTTTGCCATTTTTTGTTATACCACTTAGCGAATTTTGTTAAAAACACATACAGACTTCGCATATGCTAACTAAAATCATCACCTAAACTAAACATTCGCTTCGCAGGCTTCGCATATGCTAAGTAAAATCATCAACTAAACCAAACATTAGCTTTGCAGACTTCGTATATGCTAACTAAAATCATCAACTAAACCAAACATTAGCTTCGCAGAGTTCGCAGTCTTCGCATATTTAGCTTCGCATGGTTCGCATATGCGAACCTCTATGAAGTCAGACGGGAGGAAGACAGCCGCGCGTAAATATTGGGGGTATTATGAGAAAGTCACACAAAACAGTCTAAATATGTAATAGGTTGAGTAAATGGGTTAAATATGTAAATGGGCTTTCCATTTGATCTAGTTTTGTAATTTTCCCTTGTTTTTCATAAAAAAAAAAGTTAATTAATTTTTTTTCAAACCATGAAGTATCCTACTTTTTTTTTTTGAAAGGAAATTTCATTAATGGGCCACAAGAGGGCAAAAAATAGTAATTACATCCTCAACACATCTAGGTAAAGAATTAAAGACAACGGGACTATCGGCATTACGAGATTCCTTAGCAAGAATATGAGCAATCTCATTCGCCTGTCTCCGTGAAAACCTGACCGAGAAAAAGTCATGAGAAGAAAGAATAGTGCGACACCGACAAATAATGTCTCCGAATTCAGAAACATCCAACTCCCCCGAATGAATTGCATCTACAACAACCTTCGCATCTGATTCGAAAATTACTTCCTGATAACCCCCAAAAACGGACCAGATTAAGGCCTCCAATACTGCCAACGCCTCACATTCTCTCACAGGAGGAATCCCTTCAAATCTTTGAATTCTTCCAGCCACCAGACAGCCATTAGAGTCCCTTATTACAACACCTATACCAAAACAACCCAAATCAGCAAAAATAGCAGCATCAGTATTACATTTAAGCTTACCGATAGCCGGAGGATGCCACAACGGACAAACCTGGTCATTCAATCTGTTTGCCGAATTAAATCTCAGCTTCCTCGCCCGCTGCCAATCAGAAACGACTTCCTTCGCGCCGATAACCATCCTTTGATCCGAAGGGGCAAGATTATTCCATAGTTTGTCATTCCTTTGCTTCCAAATAAACCACATCACTGTTAAAAACAAATCCCTTCCATGACAGGAAAGTAGCGAAAGGATACCAAAAAACCAACCCCCAAAACTATCAGCGGTAGCCTCAACCGACCGAACAGCTCCCGCAATACCCAATTCAACCCAGATAGCTTTGGCAAATTGACAGACAATAAAAGTATGCCAATTATCCTCAATATCAGTCCCACACAGAACACAATATTGATTAACATTAATACCTTTCTTCATTAAATTTTGTTTATTTGGTAAACAATCTCTAGACGCCCGCCACGCAAAATATCTGACCTTATATGGAATATTTGCCTTCCATATCAGACGCCAATCCCCCGGAACCACCAAGTCACCCAACGGCGAAAGGCGCGAAATTATCATTTGATATGACGATTTAACAGAATAACATCCCGATTTACTCTCCCTCCAAATGATAGAATCCGAACCAAAAGACCTAGAAGGCTGTAATTTCAGAATTTCAGAGACGTCTCTAGGCAAAAAATACTTCACTAGCAGCTCCCTATCCCATGAACATGAGTTAGTAATAAAAAGATCCTTTACCTTCATATTCCTTAACTCATCAATTGTCGGTGTAATTACATGACTGTTCTCATTGTCTTTCAACCACGGATCCCCCCAAACCATTATTTTGCTTCCATCACCAATCTTCCACCTATAACCTTCACTTAACACAAGTTGGGATTGCCAAATGCTCCTCCAAATAAAGCTCGGAGAATGCCCTAACCGGGCAGCGAGAAAATTCCCTTTTGGAAAATATTTAGCTTTGTAGATACGTGAAACAAGAGCATTAGGTTCCGTTGTAAGACGCCACCCTTGCTTTCCCAACATAGCCAAGTTGAAGGCAGAAAATTCCCTAAAATTTAATCCCCCCTCCCCCTTCGGCAGACACAGCTTCTCCCATCTCATCCAATTAATAGACCTCCCTCCATCTTTTTTACCACCCCACCAAAAGGAATTAAGCATACGTTGAATCTCCTCCGCCGTAGACACCGGAAGGAGAAAAACACCCATATAATACACCGGGATAGCTTGACCAGTCGACCGAATTAACATGGCTCTCCCCGCTTTCGACAAAGGTTTCCCTCTCCAAGATTGCAATTTCTTCCAACGCCTTTCTTTTAAATGAGCAAAAATCGCCTTTTTCGATCTTCCAACCAAAGAAGGCAACCCCAAATATCTCCCAGTATCAATTGGTCTAGAAACACCAAGAATTGCAGAAATACCAGTAAAAAGATCAGCAGCCACATTATTACTACACATCATACCTGATTTGTCAAAATTTATGGACTGCCCCGAAGCTTTTTCATAAATTTCCAAAATATTTTTCAGTTCTCTACATTCCGCAATATCCGCTTGACAAAACAGAAACGCGTCATCCGCGAATAGAAGATGAGAAATAGCGGGTGCACCTTTACATACTCGACAGCCATGAATCTTACCCTTAGACACCGCATCCCCGATCAGAACCGACAAGCCCTCAACACATAACAAAAACAAATATGGAGATAAAGGGTCACCTTGACGCAACCCGCGGTGAGGAGTAATTGGGCCAATTAATTGGTTATTCATCTTCACCGAATAGCTGACAGACGAGATACACATCATTATCAATGAAACCCATTTTCCTGCAAATCCCAATTTGAGCATAATAGCCTCCAAATAGCCCCAATCAACTCTATCATATGCTTTACCAATGTCGATCTTCAAGGCAACCTCTCCTTTCTTCCGGTGCGGATTCCGCTTCATACTGTGCAAAATTTCAAAAGCTAACATGACATTGTCTGTAATTGCCCGCCCTTTAATAAAGGCCGATTGCACATCAGAGATAACCTCAGGTAGAATGAGTTTTAGTCTGTTTGCAATAACCTTTGAAAAAATTTTATACGCCACATTACATAAAGCAATCGGTCTTAGATCCTTCATCGTCTCTGGATTTGCACATTTTGGAATCAAAGCAATGATCGTGTCATTAAAGTTTGATGGGAAGAAACCTCTCTCCACCCACACCAAGGCTGCCCTAAACAAATCTTCTCCCACCACATGCCAAAATTTCTGAAAAAAAGCCGGATTGAAACCGTCCGGCCCCGGAGTTTTATCGGGATGCATTTGGAATAATGCCTGTCTGAACTCATCAATACTGAAGTCCCGCATGAGCTACTGATTCATATGTTCAGAAACTCTTGGTTTGACTAAGCCAATCAACTGATCAAAATTGTTATTACCTCTTGAAAATATAGAGATGAAGTAGTCCATACCAAGCTTTTCTAGCCCTGAAGGATCAGATACCCAAGCCCCCTGATCATTCTTAAGTTTTCGAACCAAATTTTGACATCTCCGACCATTTGCAAACGTATGAAAGAACCTAGTATTTGCATCTCCCTCTTGAAGCCAAAAGATCTTGGATCGTTGTCTCCAGTGATCCTCTTCTTGAACCAACAAAGAAACCAATTCCCCTTTAGTTTGCTCAAACTCAGCCACCCCTTCTGACGACGAATCACCCCTGAGTTGATCCAATCTATTATGACACCTGCCAACAGCTTTGCGGAAATTAACATTTAGCGATTTCCCCCACTGACCAATAGCCTTGCTAAGAATTAACAGCTTATCCAAAAACGATTCCCCCCCACTAGAATTCCAATTAGACGCAATCAGCTCCGCCAGCTCCGGTTCTCTGAGCCATTTATTTTCAAACAGAAATTTCCTTGGGAGGTAACCAGCACTAGGAGTACAAGTTTGAAGCACAATTGGCGAATGGTCCGAAGTGGGAGCAAACGTATTGTATGATGAGCCCGAAGGAAAAAGCAGAGACCAAGATCCAGAGACTAAAGTCCTATCCAATTTTTCCTGAACTTCAGAGGGCTTACCTTTTTGACGAATCCAAGTAAATGGATAACCGGCCATTGGTAAATCCACAAGCCCACACGCAGCCACAGTATCCCTAAACCCAGCAATACACCAATCAGGATGAGGGAGCAAACCTTTTTTATCCGATTGAGATAACAAATCGTTGAAGTCCCCAATTACAGCCCAAGGCAGAGTTGCCCCCTGAGCCAGAGTCTTCAAAAATAGCCACGAATCCTTACGACGTTGTCGTTCAGGATAACCATAGAACCCCGTAATTCTCCAATTACCCTTATCCACATCATGAACACAAACATCAATATGATTTTGAGAGTATGAAAGCAAGGAGCAATCCGACGAACGCTTCCACAAAGCACAAATTCCCCCACTCCGACCAATACAATCAACCACAAACGATCCATCAAATCTGATCCTATTCCTAATCTCCTCAATGCGAGCACCATATACTAGAGTTTCAAAAAGAAAAATGATATCCGGCTTATGAACTCTGATGAGTTCAGAAAGGATAGGAACTGCCCTGACGTTGCCCAACCCCCGGCAGTTCCAACTCAAAATTTTCATAATCCCGGGCGAACCTCTCCCTCGAGGCCCGCCAAATCTCCGTTTTTTGGTATGGCTACCAGCTGAATTAAAGGGCTCTTCTTAGAATCCAGGCTAATATTCCCTAGTTTCACCACCCCTCCGTCAATCTCCATACCATTCTGATTCTTAGTGCCACTACTCGTTCTTTTTTGATACACCTCATTGTTCCTTCTACATTTACGATCATCACTAACTTCCACACCTTCATCAGCCATTTGCTTAGGCGATTGTGCCACCACATTGGACTTCCCTTTATCCAGCATACAAGCTCCTAGATTACACGCCAAGGAAGCCAGTTGATTAGCACCTATCAACTCCCCAGCGCTACTAGCAACCTCCCAACCCCCTGTGCTGGAATCCTTAACCTCTTCTTCCTTCAACCACCGAGATTCACCCCAGACCGCTCTCCTACTTGGTGCTCTTATAGATGAGTCCCATTCCCTAATTGGCTCTCCATTCTCCGCTTGATAGAACCGATCACAGTTGCGATCTATATGACCAATTAGCCCACATATGAAACAGAAGGTAGGTAGCTTTTCGTATTTGAAACAGCAATTAATCCATTCCCCTCCTGCCCTCCTAACCTTCTTCCCAATTTTGAGTGGTTGGCGAACATCCATTTTGACCCTAATACGCATGTATGGACGCACAAAAGACCAAGAATTCTTGACATCATAATCCAAAAATTCACCAATATAATTCCCTAATACCCTACCAACATTTTCAGAAAAGAAACCAACAGGTAACCTGTGGATTTGGACCCAAAATCTAGTCGTGTGAAGAGGAACATTCAGCGGATCTTCCCCAGCCTGCAATTCGTGTAACAGCAACAAATTGTTGTCGAAAGACCACGGACCTCCCTCCATAACCCAACGGAGATCAAGACTGTGATAAAAACGAAACAGAATCACTTTTAATCCTAGTTCTGTAACCGTCAACCCCCTACCTGGTCTCCAAATTTCAGCCAGTCTAAATTTTAAGGCCTTGAAGTTCACAGTGCGGTCTGTAAGTAACGTTCCCACCAGGCACAGTTCGTACAAATTTGCATCCGCATCTCCTCCCACATCTGCAAATTCAAAACCATCCTCAACGGAGATCGGTTGTGACGATCTTGAATCCATGGCATCCCCGATTGAATTTGCCGAAACCCCAAGATCCCGCGGAGAAAAGACCAAGAAAACCAGAAAAGTGAAAGAAATCCGTGAATCCGCCGTAAATCTTCAAACCCCACCGGAAACCAAGACTAAAAAAACTCCGATTAGGAATAGATTGGTTGAAAAAGACAAAACCCCAACCCAGAAAGACTCTTATGAAGTATCCTACTTAACAACCTATACACCTGTGCATAAATTGGTCGGCTTTGAATTTGAATTTGAATTTGAATTTTTAAATATTATTCCTACAACATGATTCATGGAGTCGTTGATACTTGCGAGAAGATTATAATCCTCGTACAAAAAACAATAATAAAAAAATATTATAGATCAATTCAACAAATATTTTTTAATCGGAACATCTAGACAAGAAAAACAAAGGAGCGCAGTTGTTATTATTACATGAAAAATAAACAAATGAACCACTGTATGTACTCCTCCAAGATGATCAAATTAACTCAAACTCCAGCCAAAACCTTGGTTTGCTCCACAGTAGAAAGAAAGAAACAAACAAAATAAACATTCTCAGCTTTTGTACATTTCATGATTTTAAAATAACACCAGAATGATCCCAAAACTGAAAACTAGTTAAAGGAGTAAGGTACAAAACAGTGCAATCTTAACATGTTTAGCCGTAATTGTAATTTCAAATCTCGTTAAACGAAGATGAGTAACAGAAAAGTGTGATTTCAAGTTTTATTAAGGACGCCAAAGGTTGTTAAAGAGGTTTGAAATTTCACATAAATGCTAAAACTGCACTGTTTTGTATGTGGTTATTAAATCCGCGCTCCTTCAGTAATCATAGGGCTAAGGTAAAAGATTTTTACCAGTTCGGGGCGAGACTAGTGTGTCACTTGGCAGCGATTGGGTGAGGTTTTTTTGGCAAATTTGTTAAGCTCAACCACAATGACACTAATATTATCTTTGCTACCTCGAGCAATAGCAAGTTCTACTAAAACTGCTGCTGCCTCTGCTGCACGAGCTTCACTTACTACTTGTTGTTGTGATTTCCTTCTCATTTTCCCACTTAAACATCTTCTCCCAATCTGGCATGCAACTTCATTGGAAACAACATCCCATAAGCCATCACTAGCTAGTATTAGAAATTCATCGTTCTCAGCTCGATTACACACTGTAACTTCTGGTTTTGATATTACAAATGGTTTCAGATACTGATCACCTGCATCCAAATTTTAAAACCAATGTATGATTAGGAGTTTGATCTATTACAATGCTCTAGTTCCTTATATGTAAATTCATGTTTAGGCCTACTGCGACCAAGCTGGTTCATATAATCACATTCATGGTATCTAAATTATAACACTACTAATATTATATGTATGCAAATTCGTGTTTAGGCCTATAGCACACCGGCAACATAGGGTAAATTATATTCATGGTCCCTTAATTATAAGGCTATTAAGGGTATGGCTCCTAAACTTTATTTCTAGTCATAAAAATCTTGAACGTTACAGTATTATAACATTAAAGTCTAAATAAACAAATATCCTTTAAACATTTGAACAAAATGATAAAGACTAAAATAAGTATTTAATTATAATTTATAGCCACATGGATAAAAAAATAATAATTATAGTAAAACTTATTTAGGTCATTATTTCGTTAATTTTTTTTTTGTTGATTTCAATTTTAATATTACAATATTATAAAGTTATATTATGTTAAGAAATAATTAGTCATAACCATAAATGTATTTTACCATATATGATTATGATTGGTGGGTACATTTGGTCTACCCTATGAAGATTAAGGTGTCATTTTCTAACTTGCATTCACAAAATTAGAAAAGCAATAAGTTTGACATGATTATCATCTAGTTGCATTTACATGAAATATATAAATACAATAATATTATTATGTCTAGTGTATGAAAAAAAATAATAATTGGGAGAGCGCCCATCTTCTACCTTAACAACATCGAACCAAATAATCGGATTAATTAGAAAAAATAACATTACAATAATGATGACACTACAACTCGAAATAACACCAAACTTTTATATGTCAACATTCAGCTAGATGTAAAACAATTGTGTCAAGCATTCCATGTTAGATAAGTGATTAGGGTTCGAATCCCCATTTATTTCAATTATTGTACACGCTTCAAGTCCAATGGACTTAGCGTGCAGGTTGGGTCAAATATTAATATGACAACTAAGTTTAACCTCCTTTTAGTTAAATTGGTTCATCACATTCCACACAAGTAACTAGTGAGCTATAATATCATTTGTCTATGTAAAACACTCTTGGGTGGAGTTCGGCCTAACTTTAGGCATGGAGCATAAATAATAGTAATAGATATATATATAACAAGAAACATAAGCAAGTATTGAACCAAATGGGTTGTAATCACATATGGGGGGCAAACTTTCTCCATACCTATAGATCTAGAAGTGGCAAGTACTCCTAAAACACGATGTCCATTCCAGTTTATAATTCTTCCACCGGCAGCTTCTACTCTCTCCAATTCATCAGGTCTTTCCGGCTGTGTTTAAAAATGGTGTCAACATACTGATAAACAAGTGAAACGATGCCTATATTTCCTAGCTCAAATCAGTATCAACATATAATCGAAAAAGTGCATACATAAGATTCATAGCAGTCGATTCTCGCATGGAATACCGTACTCCTCGAATATATCAAGATCGAACAATAAATTTTTACTCCATGCGTAATTGATTTGAGTTTTGTACTTTTTTTTGTCACTAAATTACTTCAATCGAAATTATAATTCAATGTGTGGCCTGTATTAATGTACCGTACCATTGGATCTAAGCTCCCAAATTGACATGTATGAAGATATCGTTTGGGAATTTCTACAATTATTTCATTTTGAACAAATTAAACCAACTATTTCTTCGTATTTTATGAGTATATCAAGGCTAATTTCCTTATGGACGAAAATTACCTTATGATCAACGGACAATGGCACAGCAACCCCTGCTCTACAAATCACTGCCCTAGAATCCCCGCAATTCGCAACCACCACCTCATCTTTGCCGACCACAGCCACAACCGCCGTCGATCCCATCATCTTATCCTTCACTACTTCTTCATCCATCTTCCGAAAGCACGTCTCCATCACATTCTCCCAATCTATTCCCTTCCCCTCCGCCATCTCCTCCTCAAGCACTCGATGCAACCTCTCCCTACAAGCATCCGCCACGCGTGCTCCACCGTGACCGTCGTAAACACCGAAAAAATCGTAGTTATCGTCTCCTCTAGTAGTAAAACCTAACTCCACTCTCACCGCATCTTCCATCTCCTTCCTCCTCCCTATCACGGACACCGATCCATAACATATCCGCGTAAAACCCCCCGGAGCGTCAGGTTTTTCCGAGTCGTCCTTTCCATAACCAGCCAAAACGACTTCGTTTTCAGCTGATCCGTTTTCCTCCGACGACGACGTTAAAGATAACGATATCTCCGTTGAGCAATTACTTAAGTTGGCTTCGCCAACACTACCTTCCATAGATTTTCGCTTCTCTACTACATGCGTCTTCGGATTAGATTCACAAGTGTACTTAAGTCGCCGGATATTCAACCTTCGGCGGCGAGAATCTATAGTTTTGATAACAGTAAGTTGATCCATAACCATTTCAAAAGAAACGAAAATAAAAAAACAGTTTCATTTCATGAATTTGTTCATATGCATGAAAAGAGTGTGACAGAGAAAGAGCAGAAAGTGAAAAGGTACAACCGAAGAGGTGTCGATATATATAGAGACGATGGATAAAGCATTTAATAAGAGCCGTTGGATGGTTTTTTATGTCAGTGCCACATGTGCCTCTAATTCTCAAGTAGGTTGGATATTTCAAGGGAGACGTGGACGGCTGAGATTCAATGAGGGAGCACGTGGACGATGGATCAGTCAGTTCGTGATTCGATTTGGTGAGAGCTTGTGGGGACCACGCGTGTAAGTAAGTCTAGAAGCGGTTACGTGGCGAGTCTTGATGGTTAAAAAAGTCTATGGGCCATTCTTTTTTTTTGCTTTTTAAAAGTGTTTCTACCAGACAGGGAAATCGTTTCTGACTTGGGTACGTTGATGCGACACGTGTTGAATTATAGTGAGTCGCGTGTCCGATTTGGACCTCGTAGTTTGTGTTTATTGCGCGATTTTTTGGTTTCGGCGTCGGTTCGTTCAACAGTGGCTGGTAGGGTATACCTCTTATTAATCGGTTCGAGATGGACCTTTGAGTTGATTTCTCTATTTATTTTTGAAAATAAAACATTTAAAATTAAATTATTCTAAGGAATATCAAAGAGTTTTTTATTTTTATTTGAAATTATTTTTATATATTCATAAAGGCCTAATGTATACCCAGCCCCTTAAAGTTGTCCGTTTTGTTCATTTAACTCCCTCACCTTACGGGACAACTCTTTAACCCCATAAACTCCATAAAAATGGTATTTCTCACCCCCTTAACTTGTCCATTTATCCCCCCAATTCATAGAATGTTCTATTTACCCCCTTAACTCCATAAAAGTGGTATTTTTCACCCCTTACAATCCGTTATCGAAGCCTAAATTGATAACTTTTTTTAAACGTTAAACCTATATTTATGTTTTCCATAAAAGTGGAACCTAAATTGATACTTCCCCAAAAATCATAGGCCCATTTCGGTACATTATCCCTACATATAATGTATTTAACTTGTTTATATTAATGTTCTTGTTATTTGTATTTTTTATTCGTTCTTTCTCCATTCAACTTTTTTTACTACTATAAAGGGATAAGAAATACCATTTTTATGAAATTAAGAGGGTAAATAGGATCATAAGTGGTGAGAAATACCACTTTTATGGAGTTAAGGGGGTAAATAGGATATTCGATGAGTTGAGAATAGGTAAAATGACAAATTTGGACAAGTTAAGGGGGTGAGAAATACCATTTTTATGGAGTTTAGGGGGTTAAAGGGTTGTCCCGTAAGATGAGGGGCTTAAATGAACAAAACGGACAACTTTAGGGGGTTGGGTATGCATTAGGTCATTCATAAAATATAGAGTCCAAAATCGAAATAGTAAAATGAATTTAAATATCAATTTAGTTTATAAATTATTTTCTCTGTCTCATTATATAAGTAATTTTAGAAAGTAACTTTTTTTTTTTGCAAAATATAAATCGTTTTGGTTTTTTAAGAATTTTTAGTTTAGTTTTTTGGTCAAGCATTAAATTTTTTATTTTTATCTATATGTTTTTTTAACATTCCAATATTTATTGTCCAACCATTATATGAAAGATAATTTTTTTTAACTTAACCAATGTAAAATTCATTAATTATGTTCTACATTAATTGTATTTCTTAATTTGTGTAAAAATTTCTAGAATGACTTATATTATGAGGCGGAGGTAATACTAAATTATCCGTCATATAATTTATAGTTTCGACTTAGAAAGATGTATTTTTTTGGAATGATTTTGTTTTATCGGTATGTAAGAAAAAAATAAAAGATAAAAATATTATTGGTTGTAATCTTTTTTGCATGAAAGATTGGGACATGATTAAGTGGTTAGACATCCCAATTAGGTTGGCACCCCTAACACATCAAATCAACCCGAAATATTATTAATAAAAAAAAAAAATTACAAAGGGAGGAGAAAGAAAATAAAAAGGTTCAAAACAGAAAATTAAGAAAAACGAACATGTGCAACATTACATAAGTCGTCAAAAACAGACGATTGACAAAAATGATGAGCCGAATGCCACCATATAAGAGCAGTAGCTGTTTTGCCAAAACAAACAAGTTGATCCGCCGCCTGATTGCCCTCTCGATAAATATGAGTGATTCTACAATTCATATTCAAAAATCTAGACAAACACTGAAGTCAGTCTTGTCTAATTTTTCAGGAAGCCATGGTAGACTTTCTGTTTAACATATTATTGGTTGTAATCAAAACTTAATAATATATTCATAAAAAAAAAAATTTAACAATATATTTGAATTACTTTATTTTATAAATAAAATATATCACAAACTTCTATTTGTAAATTTTTAAATCACATCGTTCTGTTTATAAATTTGACAAACTATAAGATTTTTTTATATATTTTTTGGATAAATAATTATAAGGTCCATGTGTTTTTACCTAATACGCTACTTAGTCCATTTGTTTTTAAAAATAATTATTTAATCCTTTAGTTTTTATTTTTCTTAACTCCTTAATCCTTATGTTTGAGTCAATGGTCAAACTACACTAAATCAATTTTAAAATACCAAAATGACCCTTTACTCTATGTTTTAATAATAAAACATCCATTTTTCCTTTTTTTTTTATATATATGATCACAATACCTTCAATATAAAGTAATTGATTTATTAATTTTTATATAATTATAAAACTTTAATTTAACAACGTAAAATTTATTGACAAAAAAATTGAATGAAAAATATTTTAAAAATTATCAAAATAGAGTAAGACTATAATATTGCAAAAAGTAATTGTTTATATCTCTAATAAAGTTTAGAAAAGAAGAAAAAAATAAATATGATTTTAAAAATCGTAGAAAAATAATAATAATTTATGTTAGTTTAAAGATACTATATTAAAAAAATAAAGAAATAAATCATTAAAATTTAAGAAAATAAATAATACAGTTTTTAAAGTATATTAATTTTGGAGTATATGTAGTTCAAAATTTTTATTAAAATTTTTAGATTAATCTTGACACTAAAAGATAATTTTTTTTTTATGTGTATAACTAGGGGCAATTTTGAACTTTCATTCATAAAAACAGATGGAAGGACTAAAAAATTGATTAAAATAAAACTTAAGGACATTATAATAACATGATGGACTTACTAGTATGTTAAGTAAAATCATAAGGATCTTATAATTATTTACCCATATTATTTTTTGTAATTGATCTCATTTTCAGTTGTCGACCACTCTTAAATGAATCTTCACGGTTAAAATTATCTCAATAGTGTTTGGTTTTGTATTTTGGATCAATTGTTTAGTGTTTCATTTTAAATGTGAGAAATATAGTGTTTAGTTACGTTTTATACAACATTAACTTTTAGTCTTTTTATGAGAATAGTAGCGTTTCAGAAAAAAAAAAACTAATTTTAAAGTTTTTTTTTTGTTTTTATTTGATATTATAAAATTAACGTTTTGGATTGACATTTTATTTCTCTTATATGATATATGTTTTTTTTTTAGAAACGACTAATTATTATTAAGAAATAGAAATATTGTTAATACAAAGAGCATTAGAATGAGAATTATCTAAATAACTAGAAACAACAACGTCACTAAAAAAATTAGTATTGGAACGGGAATGCCAAACCATTGAATGAGCTACACAGTTCGCTAATCTAGGGATAAAAGTAACACAACAATTTGAATAGATAAGTAACAAATCTCGAATTTCTTCGATAACAACCCCAAAATCAGTAATATCATGGACCTTTATCGAAATACAATCCACCACCCATTTGGAATCCGTTTCAAACTGAACATTCCAAAAGTAAAGTGAAACCATTTGGAGTATTGCACCACGGAGAGCTAACACATCGACTAGCGAAACTTAAATACTACCTGCTGCAAAAGAGCTACAACATGCAATAAAATTACTGGTACAACACCGAAGAACTGCTCTCACACCAAAACTATACAACATAACCAACAATTGGCTTTTGCTAATTGACCGTCGTCTGTTCCAATTCATACAGAACCTCCCAAACTCGACCAGCCGCCTCCTTCCGCACCTCTTCCCATTCTAACAAAAAACAACATACACTCATAACAGCAGCCATGGGAGACCGGTACTTTTCTATCTAACAAGAAATTTTAGTAATACTAAAGTCGGAAATAACTCATTTAGGGAAAAAAAAGAGAGTAACATATAAGGAGAGAAATACGAAATAAATAACAAAAATAATATTGATAAAAAATATATCGTTCTCAGAATGTCAAATCGTGAAACAAGATAATTGTTGTTTTAAAATTTTGGTAAATTAATTTGAAACTGAAAGAACAAAAATATCTAAGAAATTAGGTTGGGATGGTGGATGATGACGGGAAAGCAATTAGTGAACTTTCCATTTCAAAACCAATTTATCTATTTTAGATTTGCTTTCTTTAGTTTTAAAGATCCATAAATAGCATATATTTTTTTCTAAAAAAATTCTTTGAAAAATAAATTATTTTAAAAAAATAATTATTTATTAAATTATTAAAATCTATTGGCTTATTATAAAAAAAATGCTTCAGAGTGTTTTTCTTTTGCAAATTATAAATTATAAGAGTATGCTATTTGGTGCAAGTTGTGTGAATTAATTTTGACACAAGTCTTTTAGGTAGATTGAATTTATAATAATATCTTTAAATAAATCAAGCTCTAGAATGTGTTTTTTTTACAAGAAACTCCAACTTCTCTCTTTAACATTTTGCACAGGACAACTTCCTCTCCCGTGAAAAACTACAAACGCCAAAAACCTCTTCCAATTAATTCTTTTTGTTGTCGAAAAATCTAATAATTCGCCAAAAGCAAATTAAAGACTAATATGTTAACCCCAAATCTTATTATCTTGTTGAGACATTACCTCCTTAAAAGGCACTAAGAATATTGATAACGATAAAAAAAAAAAAAAAGTGGTTTAAGTAGCAGATGAGGTCATTACGAACTGAAACGTGTTACAATTACAATAATTTATTTTTATTAATGGGCGCGCGTCAAAGTACGTGATACAAAAAAACAAATTTTGCAACAGACTTTTTTTTTTGTGCCCGTTACATATTGGTATTGTTATTTTTATGCGTTTCTTTTGTACTCGTTACATCTTGACAAAAAGTATTAAGCTCGATAGAAGTTAGTAATGTAATTGCAACGTTTTTTCGTTACTTATATTCTCAAAAATTGTAATTATTGTCAAAAGAATATGTGATGAAGCATCTGGATCCAAAGGGTCACACATGATGCCCTAACGAGAAATCAACATGTTAGTCAGGGGCATTATGGAGTTTGTACCGCCTCACAGGCCTCACCTATAAATAAGGAGATCCCACTCCACGGTAAAAGATCTAACATTTTCTCTCTCTACCTTCCGTCCCTCCTATACATTGTAATCTTGCCCTCAATAACTTGATTGTCACAGTGTATCCCAGGGACATCTCCCAATGCAGGTACCGAAGATAAAACTCAACTTGAGGTCCTTCGATCCCAATTCTCATCAATATGCATGCTTCATCATGAATGAACGTGTTTCAAATAGGACCGGTCTTAATATTTTACGGGGTCTATGCGAAATAAGAGATAAAGAGCCCTTAATAATAATAATAATAATAATAATAATAATAGTAAAAGTTATACTTAAAAATTTAAAATAAAAATTTGGACCTATTTTAGACTTAAAATATTATATTATTTGATTCCTTTTAAGCCTATATGGATATTATAACTATATTTATAATAAAAAATATATATATATATATTAGACCTGGCAATTATCGTGTTCGAGTCGTATTCGAGTCGTGTCATTTCGGGTTCATGTCAAAAAGAGTAAACCCAAACCCAACCCAAAAACCTTCGTGTCAAAGTCGTGTTAACATGTTCGGGTTAGTATCGATTTCGTGTCGTGTTTTCGGGTTACATGTAATTTTGTTATGCATATATATTAATAATAACTCTTAAAAATATAAGAAGATATGGTACTGTTTTTAAACATTTTATATCATTTTTAGATTAGTATGTTAACAATAATTATTGAAAAGTTCGATAATATCATGTTAGAGGGTCATGTAATGTGTTTATAACAATTTAGGAAATTCAAATCAATATTTGCAATTAATAATTATAATTTTATTATCTTTATTAATAAAGTGACATAAAAAAACACGAGAGAATATAACAATAATTTTCAATATCCGCATCATTTCGTGTCGTTTTCGGGTTCACATATCAACACTAACCCAACCCAAAAATTAGCGTGTCAGTTTCGTGTCAACTCAAAAAAGACCCATGTTAATTCCTAATTTGGTGTTAATTTCTAATTAGTGTTAATTCCTTTTTATTATTAGATTAGGAATTGTTTTCCTTTTGTGTTAATTCCTAATTAGTGTTAATTCCTAATTTGGTTTTTCCTTTTCCTTGTGGACAAGATTTTGTACTTGTATAAATATGTGAATGAGAAAGAGGGGGATTTTTACCAAAATATCATGGTATCAGAGCCTTGAGAGAAAATTCACGTGAGAGAAATTTTTAAACCCTAGCCGACTTATAGGGTGTGACCGAAATTTTGAGAGAAAATTCCTCAGCCGAAGCTACGGATTTCAAGGGAGAAAACGAAGGCGTTCTTGACAGAGTTGCTCTACGTACGCTTCTCGAGATGACTGAAGGTGACAAGAAGGTTGATATTTATTACTTGGATTCCAATGATAATCCAGGTAATCTTATAACTCCGATTCAATTGAAGGGAGATAATTATGATGAGTGGGCAAGGGCTATTGGGATGGCCTTGAAAGCGAAACGTAAATTTGGTTTTGTTGAGGGGAAGGTAACAAAACCAACTGATGAAGAAAAACTAGAAGATTGGGGAGCTGTTCAATCTATGTTGGTTGTATGGATTTTGAATACGATTGACCTAAAAATTCGATCCACACTACCTAACTATGAAGAGGTCCATGATTTGTGGACTTATCTGAAGAACCGTTTCTGTGTGGTTAATGGCACCAAGATATTTCAATTAAAAACCGCCCTTAGTGACTGTCGCCAAGGAAAGAATGAAGATGTAGCGTCCTACTTTGGGCATTTTTCGAAGATCTGGGATGACTTGACGACCTATGTGACTTTACCTGAGTGTAAGTGTGAAGGTTGTAAATGTAATATGAAAGCGCAGGTCGCTTCTATTCAAGCAGAAGATATGCAACACCACTTTCTTATTGGGTTGGATTCTACTTTGTATGGGATGGTTCGGTCCAATGTGTTGTCTATGGATGTTCTTCCTGGAATGGATAAAGCTTATGCTCGAGTTATCCAAGAAGAGAGGTTGATAAAAGGAGAACATACGACAGTGGAACGGGATCAAGCCATGGCGTTCAAAGTTCAGTTCGATTCCCGAAGCAAGCAGACTGATAATTCTGGGAAGTTTTGCAATCACTGCAACCATGAGGGTCATGATGAAGGAAGCTGTTTTCAATTGATCGGGTTTCCGGAGTGGTGGGGAGATCGACCCAAAGGAGGAAAAGTGGCTGGACGGACTGGAAACGCTTGTGGCAGAGGCGGTGGAGCTGGGCAGCGTGGCAGAGGTGCAGGCAGAGGCGTTGTTCACGCCAACAAAGCAGCTGGAGCGAAACCCGGCGCTGGAACCTCCGGGTTCTTCACAGAGGAGGCTGAAGGTGCTGGTTTGGCAGGAAACACGACTGCACAATGGAGCCAGCTTGTTGAGTTGTTAGGGCAGGTCAAAACTAATGAAAAATTACATAGTAAGACTGAAGATTTTAATTGGATAATTGATACGTGTGCTACACATCATGTAACTGGTCATCAGGATCAGATTTCCAACATCCGCAGAATTTCTACATGTCCAATTGGCTTGCCTGATGGAGAAATTGCCGTGGCCACTCATGAAGGAGATGTGACATTACCTGGGGGCTTGAGTCTGACTAATGTTTTATTTGTTCCCAAATTAAACTGTGAGTCAGTTGCTTGGAAAATCTAAATTTATCATTCAATTAACTGATGAGTTGTGTGTTATCCAGGACCGCAAGACGAGGAAGGTGACTGGAATCGGTGAATTGTACGACGGACTATATTTCTTTCGTGGGGTTCCGAAGAGCAAATCAGTTGCAGTTGTGGGCAGAGATTCGTTGGAATTATGGCACAAGCGTCTTGGGCATCCGGGGGAAGGAGATTGCTCAATTTTTACCCTCGAATATGGTATCTAGTAGAGTTAATGATAAAGAACCTTGTGATGTGTGTTTAAGTTATAAACAAACTCGTAGTAGTTTTTCTACTAGTATAAATAAAGCGGATGATATTTTTCAACTTGTGCATTGTGATTTATGGGGTCCTTATCGGACTGTTTCGTCTTGTGGTGCTACTTCTTTTTTAACTATTGTGGACGATTTCTCGCGTGCGGTCTGGGTCTATCTTTTGACTAGTAAAACTGAAGTGTATGCATGTTTTATGCGATTTGTGGCTATGGTTGATCGCCAATTTCAGAAAAAGATTCTGACTGTCCGAAGTGACAATGGAACTGAATTTAATTGTCTTGGTAAATATTTTTCTGATCATGGCATATTGTTTGAGACTTCTTGTGTGGGTACTCCACAACAGAATGGACGGGTTGAACGTAAGCATAGACATATTCTTAATGTGGCTAGAGCTTTACGGTTTGAAGGTAATTTACCAAAGTATTTCTGGGGTGAGTGTGTACTTGCAGCGTGTCATCTTTTAAATCGCACTCCCTCCTCTGTTTTGAAAGGGAAGACGTCGTATGAGGTTTCATTTCATAAATTGCCTTCTTATGAGATGTTGAAAGTGTTTGGTTGTCTTTGTTATGCACACAATCAACGCACTCGTGGTGATAAATTTGAGACGCGAAGTCGTAAATGTGTTTTTGTTGGGTATCCATTTGGGAAAAAGGGGTGGAGATTGTATGATTTAGACACAAAAGAGTTTTTGTGTCTCGTGATGTGAGATTTTATGAGCATATTTTCCCATTTGGATCACCATCAAATATGGACAATGAACCTGTTTCTGCACTGTCTGATACACGGATCAATGATGAAGAGACGAACAGTTCAGAACTGGACAGTCCTGCGTCAAAAAATAGGACAGAACCAAACCCAGAGATTGCAGTACCAGGTTCTTCAGAAACCGAAGCTGAACCAAACCAGGTGACTGAATCTCCGGGTTCTTCAGAAGCAAGGCAGGAACCGAATCCGACAATTGAAAATCTGGGTTCTTCTTTACTGGCAGAATCGGGTCAGAATGAGACAGAACAGTTTGGGCAGAATGAGGAAGAGGAGCTAGGAAGGGGCAAACGAACAAAAGTTCCTTCATCTAAGCTCCGGGATTTTGTGACTCACATTGTAAAGAAATATAGTCCACCCCAAGCTTCATCGATTTCATCATCTCCCTTAGGTACACTATATCCTCTAACTCATTATGTTAATTGTGATAAATTTTCTGCAAAACATCGTAGATTTCTTGCAGCAATTACAAATGCAGTAATCCCACGTAATTACAAAGAAGCAGTCAAAACTGAAGGGTGGCGTGGTGCAATGGCTGCGGAAATCAGTGCTCTTGAGGAGCAACATACTTGGGAACTTGTGAAATTACCGCCTGGGAAGAAGGCTCTAGGCAGCACCTGGGTTTATACAGAAAAGCGAAATGAGAAGGGTGAATTGCTGCGTTATAAAGCGCGGTTGGTCTGCTTTGGCAATCATCAAGTGGAAGGGATTGATTACAATGAGACTTTTGCTCCAGTGGCCAAAATGACAACAATTCGAACTTTCTTATCCGTTGCAGCTGTGAAAAAGTGGTCTGTACATCAGATGGATGTTCATAATGCATTTTTGCATTATGATTTGGAAGAAGAGGTATATATGAAGCTTCCACCTGGGTTCAGTGTAGATTCGCAGGGTTTGGTATGCAGATTGCGCAAATCTCTGTATGGATTGAGACAAGCACCACAGTGTTGGTTTGGGAAATTGATGGAAGCTTTGAAGAGATTTGGTTTCAAACAATCTTATTCTGATTATTCTCTTTTTACCTTTACAAAAGGGAGTATTCAGATCAATGTGTTGATTTATGTCGATGATATGATCATTGCTGAAAATAATGATGCTGCTTTGAATGCTTTTAAAGCATATTTAGGGCGTTGTTTTAAGATGAAGGATTTGGGAGCCTTGAAATATTTTCTTGGCTTAGAAGTTGCTCGTAACTTTGAAGGTTTCTTTATAAATCAACGGAAGTATGCACTTGAGATTATTGCTGAGACTGGTCTTCTAGGCGGCAGACCTGCTGTCTGTCTATGGAGCAGAATCATAAACTTGCTCTTGCGACGGGGGCATTACTGGAGGATACGACAAAGTATAGACGGCTGGTGGGGAGGCTCATTTATTTGTCTGTTACTCATCCCGATTTGGCTTATGATGTGCATATTTTGGCGCAATTTATGCAACAGCCTCGTATAGAGCATTGGGAGGCGGCCCTGAGAGTGGTGCGCTACTTGAAGAAAAGTCCTGGTCAAGGTATTCTTCTTCGGTCTACTAGTGATTTGAGTTTAGTTGGATGGTGCGATTCTGATTGGGCTAGTTGTCCTCTTACTCGGAGATCTTTGACTGGTTGGATGATATTGTGGGGTTATTCCCCAATTTCTTGGAAGACGAAGAAACAGCACACGGTTTCTCGCTCTTCTGCGGAGGCCGAATATCGGTCGATGGCTGCTACTACATGTGAGTTGAAATGGCTTAAGCAGTTATTGAAGGAGTTGGGGGTTAATCATCCAAAGGGTATGCGCTTACTCTGTGATAGTCAATCTGCAATTTACATTGCGAAAAATCCAGTTTTTCATGAGCGAACAAAACATATTGAAGCTGATTGTCATTTTGTTCGTGATGCAATTCAAGACGGGCTTATTTCGCCGTCCTATGTGCCTACAAAAGTACAATTAGCAGATATTTTTACTAAAGCCTTAAAACGAATGCAGTTTGATTTTTTAATGCGCAAGTTGAGCATTTGTGACTTACATGCTCCGACTTGATGGGGGGTTTTAATTCCTAATTAGTGTTAATTCCTAATTTGGTGTTAATTCCTAATTAGTGTTAATTCCTTTTTATTATTAGATTAGGAATTGTTTTCCTTTTGTGTTAATTCCTAATTAGTGTTAATTCCTAATTTGGTTTTTCCTTTTCCTTGTGGACAAGATTTTGTACTTGTATAAAATTGTGAATATGTGAATGAGAAAGAGGGGGATTTTTACCAAAATATCAACCCATTACCTATTAAGCTCAACACTAATACTAAAAATTCATGTCGTGTTCGTGTCGTGTCGTGTAATCGGGTCGTGTGTCATTTTGCCACCTCTAATATATATAGTAAAAAAAAAATGGACTCCTTTTGGTCATGGATTTTGGACGGTTGTACTGCTTACCTATGCTCAAGGCTGACCTGGTTCCGAACTTCCTCTATAAAAAATCTCTACTTAATTCTTCTGTCACGACCCATCCCACAGACCGTGACCGGCGCTAGGGAACGGGTAAGCTTAAGCTACCGGAACCCGTAGCAAGCCTAGATTAACTTAGCTAATCAATCACATAAATTCATTTTTAGATAAAATATTTAAAAGTATTAAACATTAAGTCATTGCCCAATATAATTTAATAATTACTCGTATATCTGGTACCGCGGTCTAGAATTAGAATTTTATATTAGCTAGAAGGATTAACCAAATAAAGATAAGTGTGCCGTCCGGAAGAAAGATCATGGGCTGCAACTGACTTCTAGTCACCTGAAAAATTAAAGGAGTCAAACCTCCTATAGTGAATTAATTATATGCAATGCATGAGTAATTTAACATTTATGTCACACACAATAATAATAATAATAATATATAATATAAGTGATCACACAATATGCTTTTCATAAAATTGTCTTATAAATAAATAGATAGGTGGTTTAATACGTGTGTTGGACCCTAAACCTTAATACCCAATCTAATAATCCACCAATAATCACCATTTCACTCATATCCAATAACTGGGGGATCGAGAATAACTCAACCGACAACACACCCAGTTAGCTGGAGGACCGAGAATAACTCAACCGATTCCGTACCCAGTTTCACTTAAATCCAAAATCCACATATCATATAGCCCGAGAATATCTCAACCGAGCTTATCCATATATCACAACATTCACAATACTAGTATCATCAATATCCAATAACCTGATAGTACCTGTGCGCACAAGGTCCTGATGCCGCTCACCAGGAAGCATGTCCATAACACGTATTTATCCACAAATAATTACGTATAAATTATTATAAACAATAAAACACTTTTATAAGTAAAAATAATATTTTACTTGAAATATCATGAAATCATCTATTATGAATGCAAATGCTAAATTAAAAATGCATAACATATAATTAACTCACAAATTGCTCCTAGCCGACTGTCCTAATTTTCAGGTACTGCCGCTCCTCCTACCAGTTGAGTATCTAAAAGAGATAATATTATTTTTAGAATTTATATATGTTTAGGGAAATATTAAAATTTATTTTGTCTCGTTTTACAGACTGTCTACCGAAAATTCGGCAGAGTCTCCCCTATAAAACGAACATCCTCCTAGTAATAACTAGGGTCAACCCTGCAATAAAATACACTTCTATATAAAAAAATATTCAAAGTCCAAACCGGTACCCCATAGACTACAATTTATCAACCCAGTTGGACATCAATCATCCGATAGTTCCATAACTATCAGTAATTCCAATACTTTACTCCCAAAATTACTCATCATCAAACAACATATAAACATATAATCCATTTTCATAATACCTATATCAACCAAATTAACTAACCCATAATCTTAAGAGCATAATTAATTAATTATGCTTAGTCCCATCTCCCTTCAACCTTTATTTTTAAAATTATATATTCTTAAATGAGGATCCAAAAATCATTTTTAACCCAACTTAATTTATTTTCTTTAATTTCACCCAACTATATACTTTTGAAATTTATAGAGACTAAACGGTAAGGAATTTGGTCAAAGTCCAAGAATTAATGTTGCTCCAAATAATATTTAGAACATTTTGAAGTTAACCAAATAATTTTTCTGCACTTATTTCGTATATCACCGGAAAATATCACCGGTGTTCGGGATCCGCCTATCGGAAAAAATTAAAGTTGATTGTTTTGAGAAACTAATTATACCACTTTGTTCCTTATGATTCCAGGAGTATAGAATCACTCTCAAAACACCCAAAATCGACCGGAAAAAATTAAATTTTGGTTAGATTTCTTACTTTTTCCGATGTAGCTCCGATTACCCCTCAAAACTCCTTGCATGCATCAAAATCTATTGTATCCGTAGGTAAATCGACCCCCTGAGTCCATTTTTGGTGTTAGAATTGCAAAATAATGAACATAGGACCGAGAAATAGAGGGAATAGCAAAAGTGACAAATTTTCTCTCTCTAAATGATTTTTAAAAACTCAAAATCTCACCATAAAACTTACATGCACTTGTAGCTGGAGTTGAGAGCTTCGTTTCGGTATAAAGAACGCCAAAAACGGTGAAGAAATGAGGAAGATTGAGGTTAGAGGAGAAGGAGGAATGGAAATGGATGTCAAGGGAGAAGGCCATGAAGATGATCCGGATATCATCTGATATTTCCTAAATATTTGGCCAAATTTCACTTTGGTCCTTCCTCTTTTAATATCTTTAAAATTTTCTCAAAAGTAATTATATTTTACCTTTAACTCCTTCTAATTAATTCATTTTAGCAATTAGCTTAAATATATATAATTTGGGGGTATTACAATTCTTCCCCCCTTAAAGAAATTCGTCCTCGAATTTAAAATTGAAGGACTAACCTCATGTTTGAAATAGATAAAGATAATTGCCCTTCATCTCCAATTCGGATTCCCAAGTGCACTCTTTCTTGGAATGATTACTCCATAACACGTTCACCATTTGATCAAAGTTGGCGAACTTGACGATCCACAATTGTCACTAGTTGCTCATTACAAGATAAATCTTCACTAACTTATATCGCTTGAGGATGAAGAACATGAGAAGGATTAGGAACATATTTCCTTAGCATTGATATATGGAACACAGGATGAACTTGTGATAAGTTAGGAGGCAATGTTAATTGATATGCAACTTCGCCTATTCTCTTCAAAATCTCAAACGGTCCGATGTATCTAGGTGTCAACTTTCATTTCTTTCCAAATCTCATGATTCCTTTCATTGGTGACACTTTGATGAAAACATAGTCCCCTTCCATGAATACCACATCATTTCTCCTTGGATCCACATAGCTTTTCTGCTTACTGAAGGCAGTTTGTAATCTTTGACGAATGATGGGAACCTTTTCAAAAGATATTTGTATTATCTCGGGACCAGTGAGCTTCCTTTTACCAACTTCTTTCCAACATAAAGGAGATCTGCACTTTCTACCATATAATACTTCATAAGGAGCCATTTGTATTATTATATGCAAATTCAATGAGAGGCAAATATGTATCCCAATGACCACCAAATTCCAACACACACATTCTCAACATGTCTTCTAGCGTTTGAATTGTTCTTTCAGATTGACCATCTGTCTGTGAATGAAAAGCTGTGCTAAAATTTAACCTAGTGCCCAAAGCACTTTGGAGTTTTTTACAAAACTTTGAAGTAAATATCGAGCCTCTATCTGACACAATAGACACTGGTACTCCATGTAGGCAAACAATTTTATCCACGCACAACTGTGCCAATTTTGTCACTGAATATGTTGTCTTTACTCGAAGAAAATGCGCTGACTTGGTTAATATATCAACTATGACCCAAATAGAATTATATCTGGTTAAAGCACGGGGCAATCCAACTACAAAATCCATGGTTACTCGCTCCCATTTCCATTCTGGAATAAGCAATTGTTGTAATAATCCCGAAGGCTTCTGATGTTCGAGTTTCACTTGTTGACAAGTCAAACATCGAGATACAAACTCTGCTACATCTCGCTTCATATCATTCCACCAATACAGCCTCTTAAGATTTTGATACATCTTTGTAGAGCCTAGATGCACATTATAAGCTGCAAAGTGTGCTTCTTCCATTATCTCCTTTCTCAAATTATCTACATTCGAAACACACAATCGTTCTCCATGCCGTAGACATCCACCATCATCAATTCTAAAATCTCGAGCCTCACCACCATTCAATTCATCTGCAATCTTACACAACTGAGGATCTCTTGATTGAGCTGCCTTGATTCTATCAAGTAACACCGATCTAACCTTAAAGTGAGCTAAGAATGTGCCATGATGATTCAACTCTAGTTGCACTCCAGAATCATACAGATCATGCATTTTTTTTAATCAAGGGCCTTCTTTCTGAGCTAATATGAGCTAGACTTCCTGAAGATTTCATGCTTAGAGTATCTGCCATGACATTAGCTTTACTAGGATGATATAAAATGGCACAATCATAATCTTTCAAAAGTTCCATCCAACGTTTCTGCCTTAAATTCAAATCCCTTTGCTGGAATATGTATTTAAGACTCTTGTGATCAGTGTAAATTTCACAAGCTTCTCCATACAGATAGTGTCTCCAGATCTTTAGTGCGAATACTACTACTGCCATCTCTAAGTCGTGAGTTGGATAGTTTGTTCATGTTTCTTTAATTGTCTTGAAGCATAAGCTATAACTTTACAATTTTTCTATCAGTAAACGTCTCAAGCGAACTCTAGAAAAATTAGAATATACAATGCATCCTCCTGATCCAGATGATAATACTGATGTTGAAGTAAAACATTCTTTTAGCTTTTGAAAACTATTCTCACATGCTTTCGACCATATAAAAGGAACATTTTTCTGAGTTAGCCGAGTTAAAAGTGTTGATATATTGGAAAAATCTTGAACAAATCTCCTATGTTACCCGACTAAACTTAGAAAACTATGAATTTCTATCACTATAGTGGGTCTCTTCCAATTGGTGTTTGCTTCTACATTCTTAGGATCTACTTGAATTCCATCTTTGGACACTACATGTCCTAAGAAAGCCACACTTTCCATCCAAAACTCACATTTAGAGAACTTAGCATAAAGTTGATGTTCTCTCAAAGCATGCAATACCATTCTCAAATGGTGTGCACGTTCCTCCTCGTTTCGTGAATATATCAAGATGTTATCAATGAACACAGTCAGAAAATGGTCTAATAAGGGTCTAAACACCATATTCATTAGATCTATAAAGGTTGCTGGTGCATTGGTGAAACCAAACGACATTACCAAAAATTCATAATGGCCATATCGTGTTCTGAATGTTGTCTTAAGTATATCTTCGTTCCTGATTCTCAAATGATGATACCCAGACTGCAAATCAATTTTAGAGAAGTGACACGCACCTTGCAACTGATCAAATAAATCATCAATTCGAGGAAGAGGGTATTTGTTATGGATTGTCACTTTATTCAACTGTCTATAATCAATGCAAAGCCGAAGTGATCCATCTTTCTTCTTAACAAACAACACTGGAGCACCCCAAGGAGACACATTTGGTCGAATGAAGCCTTTATCAATTAAATCTTGCAATTGTTCCTTCAACTCTTTCAATTCTGTTGGCGCCATTCTGTAAGGTGGCATGGATATTGGGGTAGTACTAGGAACTAAGTCAATACAAAACTCAATTTCTCTTTCAGGAGGTAACCCCGGTAATTCCTCGGGAAAGACATCTGGGAATTCATTAACAACGGGAACATTCTCTACTTTACCATCATCTACCATCGTATCCTTGACTAAAGCCAAATATCCTTGGCACCCTTTATGCAACAACTTTCTAGCTGTTATGGCTGATATCAAAATTGAAGAGGAAGTACCCTTATTGCCTTTGAATTCGAATTCAACATCTCCCGGTATGTTAAATCTCACCACCTTCGCACGACAATCTAAAGTGGCAAAATATTGAGATAACCAATCCATTCCCAAAATGACATCAAAATCAATCACATCTAACAGAATCAAATCTGCTAGCAAATTTCTTCCTTCTACCGTAACAGGACAAGAAGAAAATACAAGATCTGTTTCCGCTGAGTTGCTCAGTGGAGTAATTAAGATAAGAAGTACCTTAAATTTATGGAGTTTATTTTATTCTTATAGGATATCATGAAGCAATAAAAGAAGGAGTAGTACTAGGATCCAAAAATATTGTAGCATCCCCCGAAACATTCTAGAATTAAGATGATGCAGAAAGATTCCCGATTTGAATAAGTAGTTTGTTCTTAATGCACTAGATGAGGACCGCTGAAAAAAAGGAGATTGAAATTCTTATTGCGAACATGATTTAGCATATTCTCACACTGCTTACGAAATATCTACTAGTTGTAACATAATCAGGACCATGGCAATTTATTGTCTTTCACCGATGGTTGCCCACTTTTTTTTTTACGACGACTTCATTAAATAATTTCTTAATTTTATCCCTCGTCATACTTTTTATCTAAGATTAAATGTTATCTTTGAACCATACTTATACATCACTCTTCAAAGAGCATTCTACCATATGGATAGTAAGATAGCTGTTGTATTTTTCTCTACTTAATTAGCTAGTCCATAAGGTAATCTGTGACACCATTATACATAGTATGTATCACTGTGAAAAACCTTTCAACTAACATCTCGCAATAACTTCCACCAATCTATTATCATCTTTTCAAAATTTGTACAAATTGAGTTGAGGTGAATAGTTGTGTCTGTGGTACGAAGGTTAATAGATGATCAATAGGAAATAAGTTCTAGGTTCGTTAGAGGCATGAAAAAAAACGAACCAAGTTATGGATATATGTGTCGCACTTAGAAATTAAAGGTAAAATGAGATAAGCTTTAATGTAAGGCATTGAAGTCACAATTCATAAGAAAATATAATAGCAGTTCGGTAGGCGAAGTTTGAGGAGAAATGTAATACTAATAGAATAGATGAAGCACAATGAAAAATAATTGATTGAACTTTAAATCGCCTACATTTCTAGAGAAAATTATTTTTTTATTGTAGAACTTGTTGGTTCAAATGAGATTCCACTTATTTTAGTCTTGTAGTTCGTTCGCCTTCTAAATTTGCATTTTTTTCTCTAAGGAGGTAGTTGGGATGATGGATCATTATTTATTTTTTTTTACGAACAAAAATAACATCATCAAGATCACGTATCATTGACTCATTTACTAGTTTGTTTTAAACTATTTTAGATATTGATTGCCTCATTTTGTGAACAAATAAAAGTTATTTGCAAATAATAAGATTCTTACGATACGCTGGATCTAACTAAAAGAAGACTGTCAAAGACGAATTCGAAACCTATTTCCGCAGTATCCAGATTTTCTATCATCCTAGGTCATACAATCTCTAACCTAGGTTCTGATACCAACTTTGTCACGACCCATTCCACAGACCGTGACCGGCGCTAGGGAACGGGTAAGCTTAAGCTACCGGAACCCGTAGCAAGCCTAGATTAACTTAGCTAATCAATTACATAAATTCATTTTTAGATAAAATATTTAAAAGTATTAAACATTAAGTCATTGCCCAATATAATTTAATAATTACTCGTATATCTGGTACCACGGTCTAGAATTAGAACTTTATATTAGCTAGAAGGATTAACCAAATAAAGATAAGTGTGCCGCCCAGAAGAAAGATCATGGGCTGCAACTGACTTCTAGTCACCTGAAAAATTAAAGGAGTCAAACCTCCTATAGTGAATTAATTATATGCAATGCATGAGTAATTTAACATTTATGTCACACACAATAATAATAATAATAATAATAATATATAATATAAGTGATCATACAATATGCTTTTCATAAAATTATCTTATAAATAAATAGATAGGTGGTTTAATACGTGTGTTGGACCCTAAACCTTAATACCCAATCTAATAATCCATCAATAATCACCATTTCACTCATATCCAATAACTGGGGGATCGAGAATAACTCAACCGACCACACACCCAGTTAGCTGGAGGACCGAGAATAACTCAACCGATTCCGTACCCAGTTTCACTTAAATCCAAAATCCACATATCATATAGCCCGAGAATATCTCAACCGAGCTTATCCATATATCACAACATTCACAATACTAGTATCATCAATATCCAATAACCCGATAGTACCTGTGCGCACAAGGTCCTGATGCCGCTCACCAGGAAGCATGTCCATAACACGTATTTATCCACAAATAATTACGTATAAATTATTATAAACAATAAAACACTTTTATAAGTAAAAATAATATTTTACTTGAAATATCATGAAATCATCTATTATGAATGCAAATGCTAAATTAAAAATGCATAACATATAATTAACTCACAAATTGCTCCTAGCCGACTGTCCTAATTTTCAGGTACTGCTGCTCCTCCTACCAGTTGAGTATCTAAAAGAGATAATATTATTTTTAGAATTTATATATGTTTAGGGAAATATTAAAATTTATTTTGTCTCATTTTACAGGCTGTCTACCGAAAATTCGGCAGAGTCTCCCATATAAAACGAACATCCTCCTAGTAATAACTAGGGTCAACCCTGCAATAAAATACACTTTTATATAAAAAAATATTCAAAGTCCAAACCGGTACCCCATAGACTACAATTTATCAACCCGGTTGGACATCAATCATCCGACAGTTCCATGACTGTCAGTAATTCCAATACTTTACTCCCAAAATTACTCATCATCAAACAACATATAAACATATATACTTATAATCCATTTTCATAATACCTATATCAACCAAATTAACTAACCCATAATCTTAAGAGCATAATTAATTAATTATGCTTAGTCCCATCTCCCTTCAACCTTTATTTTTAAAATTATATATTCTGAAATTTATTTAAATGAGGATCCAAAAATCATTTTTAACCCAACTTAATTTATTTTCTTTAATTTCACCCATCTATATACTTTTGAAATTTATAGAGACTAAACGGTAAAGAATTTGGTCAAAGTCCAAGAATTAATGTTGCTCCAAATAATATTTAGAACATTTTGAAGTTAACCAAATAATTTTTCTGCACTTATTTCGTATATCATCGGAAAATATCACCGGTGTTCGGGATCCGCCTATCGGAAAAAATTAAAGTTGATTGTTTTGAGAAACTAATTATACCACTTTATTCCTTATGATTCCAGGAGTATAGAATCACTCTCAAAACACCCAAAATCGACCGGAAAATTAAACTTTGGTTAGATTTCTTACTTTTTCCGATGTAGCTCCGATTACCCCCTCAAAACTCCTTGCATGCATCAAAATCTATTGTATCCATAGGTAAATCGACTCCCTGAGTCTATTTTTGGTGTTAGAATTGCAAAATAATGAACATAGGACCGAGAAATAGAGGGAATAGCAAAAGTGACGAATTTTCTCTCTCTAAACGATTTTTAAAAACTCAAAATCTCACCATAAAACTTACATGCACTTGTAGCTGGAGTTGAGAGCTTCGTTTCGGTATAAAGAACGCAAAAAACGGTGAAGAAATGAGGAAGATTGAGGTTAGAGGAGAAGGAGGAATGGAAATGGATGTCAAGGGAGAAGGCCATGAAGATGATCCGGATATCATCTGATATTTCCTAAATATTTGGCCAAATTTCACTTTGGTCCTTCCTCTTTTAATATCTTTAAAATTTTCTCAAAAGTAATTATATTTTACCTTTAACTCCTTCTAATTAATTCATTTTAGCAATTAGCTTAAATATATATAATTTGGGGGTATTACATCTTCCTAGATAATTCACACAATCAACATTTGATTTTTTAATTGGAATATTTATTTTCGTGAAAAAAAATGGTTGTTATATTGGTACTTCGAGATATAAAAAATATGAGTAACCTATAATCGAGATTTCAACGTATGACTTGTTTGGAACATCAACAAAGGATTATACTTGAGATTTTACAAGTGATAACGGAAAAATTAATTATGAATAAGCAAATCTATTAAATAAACCTTGTCCAAATATTAATTTGTCAATTGAAATAATTACAGAATATTATTCTAATCAAACTAATATAACAATTTAATACTTCTGTGAAATTAAAGTCAGATTAGCATGCAAATATATTAAGATGCCACAATTCAAATATTTTCTCATAATAAATTAACAGTAATATAAAGAGTACATGGTTTTAGAAATTGATGCGGGCATCCATTCGATTAAATGAGAGGAGACGAGTGATGGAAGAAACCAAGCTAAATAGACAATACATCGAAATAAAGAGGAAACCATTTATGGGAGAAATAGAGCCCATATGCCGTGCGGAAAACTCACACGTCGTGTAGATCTATAGAAGAGTTTCTGCTTCTTATTTAGTAATCCACACGTCATGTGGACTACAAAAATCACCAACTATATTTCGAATCTAAAGCCCACACCTGTGGGTCTATTCTTACACGTCGTGTGGACTTTTAAAAGAGCCTTACAAATCAATTTTGCCTTTACTCCAACAGTCTCCTAATTATAAGTTTGTCATCCCTTATTTACAACTCATGTTATCACCTTATTTACAAGCTTGTCATCCTTTTACTCTTATCGCATTTTACCATTTTAAGCTTTATCTATTTAACTATATGTATTTATCCTTAACTTAGTCTTAAGGTTTAAAGGTGATATAAATTCATCTATTTCCTAACTTTTTATCAATCAAATATCATTGTTCTTTTTGAGAGCTTGTTAGGGTTCATCCTTTAAATAATGAAGATTTTTCAATTCATACGGATTTAGCTCGTGAATATTTAGAGTTTCACGTTTCCTTCAAATTTAATTTGAAAATATCTTTATCGATTTAAGGTCAAAATCAACCTTATCTCATTAATCCGTATCAGAAATAGGAGAAATTTTAGGGTACTCCTAGAGTAATACTCCTTGCCAATCAATCCATGACACATGTATATATATTTCTCTTTCCACCAATCATACCCATGTAGTGAGATTCAAACACGATTTGATTGGCCGGGAGTATTACTCCCGGAGTACTGTAAAATTTCTCCAGAAATAGACTCACATCATTCATAGAGATTTGGCGACTCCGCCTATGGTTTTTCCTAAAGAACACGTCTTGAAGATTTTCTTTATCTTATTCATTTCCGGACAAGAATTAAGCATGTGTAGTCATTGCGACCCTAGAAAATACCCTATGAATATTTACCCAATACTCACTTCACTCAAGTTTACACGTACTTGAGAAACAACCCCTCAATTTTTACTAAGATCAGAGAAACTTAACCACAAATTTCTCAAACGATCGATGAGAAACTTGAATACAAAGATTTGATAATAAGAGTATTCTTCTTCTTCTTTGCAAATCACTCTTTAGCTTAACTTCTTTTAGCATAAAAGTTACTGTATATTCATTGGTTCGTGTTTAGTTTCTCAAAGAAATAAGGGATAGATAGTAAGAGTGATTCGCAAAAAATTTAGATTATCGGAGTTAAACTGTTATTATATTCTCTTACATCTTTTTAATCGTAAACACAACATGAAATTAACGATAATCTGATTAGGTTCACACAATTAAAATACAATAACTTTAAATTGGTGACATTAATCCGATAACTACACCACGATATGAATAATGTAATAATATGATTCTCAGTGATTGTTATTAATGTGAAGTTCAGTACTTATACAGGATACAGTTCACTCTAGGTGAACAACTATAATTAACAGCTTATCCTATATTCTAGGCTAGAGATAAATAATACAAAGAATAATAACTAAATACATAGTCTAATACACCCCCGTAGTCTTAAGGTTCGGAGGGCGAATGTTGAGACTATTTCGAAAATCCTCAAACAGTGTCGACGGTAGACCTTTGGTGAAGATGTCAGCGATTTGATAACGAGAGGACACGAACCTCTCCTTTGGCAACTCGTTCTCGGACAAAATGAATATCCATTTTCACATGCTTAGTGCGGTGGTGTTGAACCGGGTTGCCTGTCAGATAGACTGCGTTGATGTTGTCACAGTACACTAAGGAGGATTTCTGAATTGGACAGCCAAGTTCTAATAGGAGATTGCGGATCCAGCATGTCTCAGACACAACGTTGGCAACGCCGCGATATTCGGCCTCTGCGCTGGAACGGGACAGCGTTGGCTGTCTCTTCGCGGACCACGAGACTAGGTTGTCTCCTAGGAATACACAGTAGCCTGATGTTGAACGGTGAGTGTCGGGACAGCCTGCCCAATCGGCATCCGTATATGAAACCAATTGACTGAGAGGAGATGCTAGGAGTGTGAGCCCAAACTCAATAGTGCCTTTAACATACCTGAGAATGCGTTTAAGGGCAGCCATGTGTGTTGTTTTGGGGTTGTGCATGAACAGGCAGACTTGTTGAACCGCGTATGAGATGTCAGGTCGGGTAAGAGTAAGATACTGAAGTGCACCAGCCAATCTTCTATATTCAGTAGGATCATGGTAAGCAGAGCCAGAAGAGATACTTAACTTTTGCTTGGTGTCCACTGGGGTGGTGGCCGAATTGCAAGAGCTGAGTCCGGCTTTGTCAATAATTTCGGAAGCATACTTCCGCTGAGAGAGGAATAGTGACCATGGAGAGTGAGTTACTGATATTCCCAAGAAGTAATGTAGGGGACCCAAGTCTTTCATTGCAAATTCGGAGCTCAATTGGGACATTATGGAAGCCTGAAGTTTGTCAGAAGAGGTTATTAGCACTATATCATCAACATACAGAAGAAGGTAGGCCATGTCAGATCCTTGTTTGTAGACAAATAGAGAGCTGTCAGAGATGCTATTGGAGAAACCGATTTTGATGACAAAATTAGCGAATCGTTGATACCAGGCCCGAGGAGCCTGTTTAAGGCCATACAAGGATTTTTGCAGCAGACAGACATGATCAGGATACTTGGGATCCCGGAACCCCAATGGTTGATGCATGTATACTGTTTCGTGAAGGTCCCCATGCAAGAATGCATTTTTGACGTCCAATTGCCGAATTTTCCAATTTTTAGACAGAGCTATGTTGAGGACAGCACGAATAGTAGCTGGTTTAACCACAGGGCTAAATGTTTCACCACAATCAATCCCTGGCAACTATCCTGAACCATTGCCAACCAATCTTGCTTTATATCGCTCAAAGGAGCCATCTGACTTCGTTTTGTGCCTGAAAATCCACCAACTACGAATAATATTAGCACATTTAGGACGGGGTACAAGTACCCACGTCTTATTTTGAATAAGAGCCTCAAATTCATCAGTCATGGCTTGTATCCAGTTTGGATCACTTAATGCAAGAGAAGGTGTTTTAGGAATAGGAGATATGGGAGAATTGGTTAAGACAGAGAGATTTAACATTCGACGGGGTTTGTGGATTCCATGTTGGGCCCTTGTGGTCATTTTGTGAGTATTAGGAACCTGTATTTGAGGGGAAACGACAGAAGTATCAGACTGTGTTTGTGGTGCAGTAGAGGAGGATGTGGAAGATGATACGGACTCAGAGGTTTGTAATTGCGCTATGCGCGCAGACGACGACTCAGAAGGACTGAAATTATGGGACGAGACCGGAGATGATGGTGACGGAGTGGTGAGACTCGACGGAACAGCAGGTGACACGGACTGATTGGCGCGACTGGATATAGGGGTGGACGACGGTGATTGTTTCGACGCAACAGGAGATGAGGACGCGATGGGTCTTGGAACTACGACTGACTCGAGGCTGACGGAGGGGCGACGAGGTGAGGGATTGCGGAAATGGACAGCGGGTAGGAAGTTGATGTCCGACGCAGGAGGAAGTGAAGGGGAAGGATCGCAACTTTTAGGTGCGGTGGAAAACGGAAAGTTCGATTCGTCAAAGATAACATGTCGGGAGATGATTATTTTATTTTTAGACGTGTCCAGGCACTTATAGCCCCTATGATTGGATGGATATCCTAAAAATACACATGGAAAAGAACGAGATTCAAGCTTATTTCGAGTTTGGGATGGAATTAGAGGGAAACAAAGGCATCCGAAGACGCGCAAGTGAGAGTAACTAGGTTCCTGGTGATATAGAATTTTAGTTGGTGATTGATATCCTAGAACTCTGTGCGGATATATATTGAGAAGATAGGTGGCTAAATCGAGAGCGTGGTGCCAGAATTTAAGAGGGATGGAAGTATGATGCATGACTGTTCTAATCAGATTATTAATAGTGCGAATGGTGCGTTCTGATTTTCCATTTTGGGGTGAGGTGTACGGACATGAGAACCGGAATTGCATGCCGTTAGTTTGACAGAATTGTTTGAAAGAATTATTATTGAATTCACCCCCATTGTCACATTGAAAAACTTTAATTTCTCTTTCAAATTGAGTTCTGACATAGGACCGAAAAATAAGAAAGACAGAGTAGACTTGTGATTTGTGAGCTAGCGGAAAGGTCCATAAAAAATTGGTGTAAGAGTCGAGAAATAATACATAAAACCGATGACCACCTGAGCTAAGGACGGGTGAAGTCCAGATATCACTATGAATTAAATCAAAGGGCATACATGCAAAATTGTTCGAGGACCAAAAAGGTAATTTTACTTGTTTTCCATTAATACAAGAAGAACAAACAGAATCAACCTTAACTTTATTACAAGGAATCAAATTTTTATTGACCAGGGCGTTCAAAACAGGAGGCCTTGGATGTCCTAATCTATGATGCCAAACGGCGGAAGACAAAGCAGTAAAGACAGATGGAGACGACGGTGAATTGTGGGAGCTAGAGGTGACTGGATACAGAGCGCCGGAACTTTTACATCTCATGATAATAGTGCCTGTCTGTAAATTCTTCACAGAAAAACCGAAGGGATCAAATTCCACAGAAACTTGGTTATCTTTAGTAAATTGACGGACGGAAATAAGATTTTTGATAAGATGAGGTGCATGCAAAACATTGGTTAACTTTAAAGGGTGATGTTTAGAAGCTAAAACTGCATTACCAAATCCACAAACAGGCATACAATGACCATTACCGACAATGATATTTTCATTGAGGCTCGAATTAAAATAAGAGGTGAGTGTACCTTTGTCGGCTGTCATGTGTGAGGTAGCTCTGGTGTCCATGTGCCATTGATCAGAAGGTGGAGCTATTGTCATGGTGTGCATGGCTTCCGCAATGTCAGTGGGCACATATGATGATGCTTCCATATTAAGATGTGCTTGCTGCATAGGGGGACGAGGCCCCAAAATACCAGAACCTGACGGTTGTCTGCCTGATGTAGGATAAGGGCAGGGAGGAGATGCCCATTATTGCGGTGGTGCCCAAGGGTAGGTATATCCCCAAGGAGGAATAGCAGCAGGGCGATAATGTGGAGGCTGAGACGACCGATGATGATGTCGACCACCTCTGCCACGATACGGACGACCACCGTGTCGACCTCCGCGGTAAGAGAAGGAGCCGCGATGGTGCGCAGGTCGGGAAGATGAGTATTGCGACGGCGTAATAGCAGTGTCACCAGACGACACAGTCAATGCAACGGATTCGGACGGAGGGAGAATCTTACGGGCACGAGCTGTTTCCTCCAGAATCGGCATGGATCGAGCTCTCTGAAAAGTGGGAAGGGGATCCCCATGTCTAATTTGAGTGCCGACAGTATCATACGCATCAATCAAACTGGATATAAGCTGTAGCACCATCTGATCATTGGTAACCGGGCAATCCACATTTGATAATTGATCAGACAGGGATTTGAGGTGCTGACAGTATGTGGAGATGTCAGAATAGTCACTGAGTTTGGTTTTGGAGAACTCTTGTTGAAGAAATAGAGCCCGGGAATTTTTGTTGTCTGAGAAAATCTCCTGAAGACGGCTCCAAGCCCTGGCGGCTGTGGAGTCGGCTACAATAATAGTATGTAGAAGGTCAAGGGAGATGGTGCTATAGATCCATTGAAGAACAACAGCATCAATACAAGTCCAGAGAGCAGGATTGGATTGTTTGAGAGTATCAGCGGAAGGGTCTGTGGGTGAGGGAGGAAGTATGTGGTCCAGGACCTGAAATGCCGTGGCATGGAGTTTGAATAGAGCCGCCCAAATAGGATAATGTCCCTTTTCTATGTCGAGGGTTATTTTGATGAAGGTAGATATGTTGGATACGGTGAGGGAGGGATGGTGATTAGGGTTTGTGTCTGTGATGCTAAGGGTTGAGTTTGTGTTGTTGAGGTTCGAGTTTGTGTTTGGTGGTGTTCCGGCGGTGGAGTTTACCGTGTTGGTACTCATGATCGGCGATGGGAGGAGAGGGATTGTGTTTCGGTGTGGCTGGATCGGTGGAGATGGTGGCCGGAATCTGGGACGGCGGCGGCAGCCGTATAGTGGAGAAGAGAGATGGTGTTTCGGTGAAGGTAGGAGAGAGGGAGAGGATTAGGGTTAGGTTTAGGTCTCTGATACCATGTAATAATATGATTCTCAGTGATTGTTATTAATGTGAAGTTCAGTATTTATACAGGATACAGTTCACTCTAGGTGAACAACTATAATTAACAGCTTATCCTATATTCTAGGCTAGAGATAAATAATACAAATAATAATAACTAAATACATAGTCTAATAAATAAGACACTAACCCAATAATCAACACGCCTAGTCTTCAGTATCCGTAACCGAAGTTTCTTCGGGATATAGAAAGAGCCGAGGAGGCAACGGTATGCTTTCTAATTCTTCTAACATCTTCACAACTTTGTTCATCGGAGGCCTATTCGAAGGGTTTATTTGAATGCACCACAATGCCACCATTACTATCTTCTTAACTATCTTCTTTTCAAATTCTTCGGTTCCGTCATCAATCTCAATCTCCTTTCCATCCATCAATTGATCATACATACTAAAAGGAAAGTAACTTTCCTCCGAACTTGAATCAGCATCTTCAACGCCTTTCTTTTTATTTCTTTTACCAGCCATTTCCATCAACAACATTCCGAAACTATACACATCCGCTTTATACGAAACACCCCCAATGTTCTTATAAAGCAACTCGGGCGCTATATATCCTATTGTCCCTCGTACTCCGGTAAGAGTTACACCAATGTTGTTACTGTTATTAGGACACAGTTTCGCAAGCCCGAAATCCGAGACTTTCGGAGTGAAGTTCTCGTCGAGAAGAATATTGTGAGGCTTGATGTCAAAATGGAGTATTTGCATGTCGCAACCGCAATGCAAGTACTCTATACCACGAGCTACTCCTAGAGAAATCTCGTATATTTTTTCCCAGCTCAAGGATATGTTGTTTTCGGACGAAAGGACATACTTATCGAGGGATCCATTAGGCATGAATTCGTATATGAGAGCGCGTTTTGATCCGTCCGCGCAGAACCCGATTAGTTTGACAATGTTGACATGATGAATTCTTCCTATTGTGGCAACTTCATTGACGAATTCTTGGCCTTCTGCTCTTGATTTAGATAGTATTTTTACTGCTACAAAGTTGCCACTTCGGAGCTTTCCTTTGTAGACAGAACCACAGCCTCCTTCTCCTAATTTGTTCTTGAAATCATTAGTCATTTTCTTGAGTTGAGAATATGAGTATCTTATTGGCATGAGATTGTTGTGATTTTGAAGAAATTCTTCTACCGAATCGAACATTGATAAATGTCTTTTTCGCCATTTGAGAATTAAGAAGATGAACACAACCGGTGCTCCACATATACATTTTGTGGCTGTAAGTAATCCTGCAATTGGAAGCGGAATTGTCAATTTTTGACACGATAACACGATTTATAGTGACAATATCGTGTATCATTTCTAATGAAATCAAAAGCAGGAAACAAGGAGAAGTTTTATTATGGACCGAGATGAGTACTCTCATCTCTCCACTCAGATGATGTCATATGAGTAGTTGGGTTGATGTGGCATCATATGAGTGGACGAGACCAATACTGGTCCGAGCCATTGTAGAAATTTTCGGAGACAAATCTTACCGATGAAGAAGGTTATGTTGAATGAAAGAACTGCAAGAAAAACAAAAAAGAGATTAAACCAGCCAGCCATTGGATCAAATATAATCTACATCATTAATTGGTTTAGATTAATTATTCCGAGTGCTCGTTTGATTCTCCTTTTTATCGTTTTACTATAAAAAGTAGATATAAAGTGTTTGATTAACGCTTGTTTACTTTATAAGGTGTTTCTCAATCTTAATCGAACACTTTTATTCTGCTGTTTGGGGGTAAAAAATGCAAAAAGGAGATACGAAAAAGAAAAGAAAAAATAAACCGGCACTAAGATTAAGGACATGCTTGGTTCAGTTGTTTACATCTATTGTTGGTTGTTTGTTGTTCGTTGTTCGTTGATAGAAGTTAGTTGATTTTCATTCTGAAATAGCTATCAATGACTATTTTTCAATACTAACCAAACACTTCTATTCTACTGTTTGGAGTAAAAAATGCAAAAAGAGATACAAAAAGAAGAACCAAACTGATACGGTTGAGAAACATCTTCAAATAGCTATTTTGAAAAAAAATTTAGCTAATATCTACCACAAACAACAAACAAGTAACAATGACATCGATAGTTGAATCAAACTGATCCTAAAGATGTAAAAAGGTCGTAGGATTAGCACTGACATAATCAGCTATCATCTTAATCCCTATCCCAAAACTAGGGCTACAATGAGCCGACCCGCTAATGAGCGGCTCGGCGTTTGGCTCGATAAAAGCTCGACCGTGTTCGAATCAATTTATGAACGAGACGAGTTTAACCACGGTGAAACCCGGCTCAAAAACTCGCGAGCACACTCGATTATAGGATCATGAAGAAACTCGATTACCCATGTTTATGATCACACTCGTGAGCAAGGTTGGTTCGCTTATTTTTTTAATAATAATATTTCTAAAAGAAGAAAAATATAAAACAATATAATTTTGTGTAAACTTTAATTTTGTACTATTTAGTTTTGTGTTAAAAAAATTTCAAACGAACATAATTACTGAGTTGTTTGCGAGCGAAGTTTATGAATAGAATTAACGAGCTGTTCACAGGTAAAGCTCCAACAGTTCACGAACAAAATGTTTAGCTCGAGCTCAAACACCATGCTCGTCAATTTTCTAACCACCCGAGCATGAGCGGCTCGGCTCGATTACACCTACCAAAACCAGTGCCACATTGAAATATTAGAAGTACTTACAAACGAAATACACGGGAGCGAGCTGCACAGCACCTACATTGTACACAAGACAGGAATCAATCAGTTAAAACATATTCAAATGTTTCATACTTAAACATTACTGAACATTTTACTTACAATGTAAGGAAGACACATGATAAAAACTACAAGCCTCAGTGCATCTAACCATTGATGTATCTCTTTCAAATATACAAAACCCTTGCTTTCTGCAATCTCCACAGACAATGTTAGACCAAGACAGCTCAAACCCGGACTCAAGACTCCTCCGAACATCCTTAATCGAAACGTTTCCATACTCGTTTCGCAAAATAGCTAAATCAATTGGAGATATTTGATCAATAGTACACCAATCTCCAACTTCAGAAGCCATTACTTCCCCCACTAAAACATACTGATAACCTTCTCCATTTACACATGATGAAGCATCAATGTAAACATCAGATTCCATTGAAGTTCTACAACTTAAGAACATCAAAACATCATCTCTGTTATTGTGTGAGAGATGAAATGGATCTTTCCAGTGAAAGTTAGCGTAACTTAAGGTATATAAAGGGATTGAAGAACAGTTTCCATCCGAAACACCAACATCGACAACTCGAATAGTTGAGTTGTTGTAATTGATTGATCTAACATGGTATTTTCCTGAATATAAGTTGAGGAAAGGTTGGTTGTTTTCACAGGAAAGTTCGTAGTTAGCGTCTCCGCAATTTGATGGATCGGATTTTAGGCGAAACGGATAGGAGATGTTAATGAGGGTGCCACAGGATGATGGATGTTCACAGTGATGAAGTTTTTGAGATGTACAAGGTTGTTGTTGGAAGAGGAAGAGGAAGATTATGAATGCAAAAGTAAGTGTTTTGTGTAACATTGAGGGAATGAGAAATGGAGAAAAGAAAAGTTGTTTGTTGATCTGTTCTTGGCTGTGTTACAGATTTGATAAAATTGATGATTCCTATAAATTTCAGGCGAAGATTTCCATATGTTTTTGTTTAATTAGCTTGTTTTGGTTACAAGGATGATTTTTATTATCTATTAGAGTTTTTTCTGGCCATAATATTTTTTTTGTTTTGTTTTTCCAACAAGTGCAAAATACGTGGATAAGAATCCGAACAAGAGGGAATATAGAATCCGAACAAGATGGAATATACGATATCACGTCTGTATACATGTATTTGATTTATTAGCAATGAGCGATAACATGCCGCACATGTGAAGTGAAATACGGGACTCATGGTTAAAGAGAAGAGAAACTACAGGTTCATCTGGTTTATCTACCATTTGCTATTACGGTTTTAGAAAAAATTACTTGTTTACCATGATTTATTAGCTCTCTGAACGGTAATGTGTGACGGATTTGTCTATTTCCACATTCCTTCAAAAACAATGTCTCACATGCCTAAACAAATCAAGCTACTGAAATCACAAGAATACATCCTATATTTTAAATGGTTCTTACATAGAATTTCATTGATTTCTTCATCAAAAATACAAACCATATATTATTTCATTTCATTATTATTTTTTTTTTCCTGATGAACATATTTGGGTAGCAGCAGTATGATAGAGATTTCTCTTTCGCCAAAAGGAGTATGTCACTATGTTTAACATTCTGAAAATCTATGATGAGCAACTTCAAAGGACTAGTCGTCATCGTCATCGTCGTCACCATTTTCTACCTCTCTCAGGTAGCAGCAGAAGAAGATGAGTGTCTCGAAACAAGTTGCAGAGAAGGCGGACCAGTAATCCGGTTTCCCTTTCGACTCAAAGATAGGCAACCGTGTCGCTGTGGCTATCCCGGGTTCGATCTATTTTGCACGAAACACAACCACACTTTATTAGAACTACCATTTTCAGTTAACCTTTTCGTTAAGAGAATTGATTACAAGAACCAAATGATACACCTTCAAGAACCAGCTATGTGTCTACCTAGACACCTTCAAAACCTCAATTTATCTTCATCTCCTTTCCATTTCAATCAACCATACCAGCATGGCTTCACCTTCTTCAATTGTACATCTGTAAATGAGTATGTTCTGAACATTTCTTGCCTCGGAAGTCCCGGATACAAGGTTTATGCTGTCCTTTCCGACACAAATATGGCCTATATTCCATCCTTCTCATCTTGCACTAAGATGTATGATATATCACCAGTTCCGTATGATGTGTTCGACGAGAATAATGACCTTGTTTTGAACTGGTGGGAACCATTCTGCTCTGATTGTGCAGACCACAAGCAGAAGTGTAGATTGAAGAGTGATACTACTAGCCCCCTCAAAACCGAATGCTACGGGAATCTCGAAACAAGAAAAGGTATTCATTTCACTCAATTTCATGTAGAAAGTCCTGTTTCAGCTCCATTGCATATTAGTATTTCTTCATTTTCTTGTCAGGTGAAACCCAAACGCAACTGATTGCAGTATCAGTGCTGTGTTTCCTCATTCCTGTTGTTGTAATTGCTATAATATGCTATATATACAGGGCGAATAAGGCTGAGAGAGAAAATCAGGTCCGGATTGAAAGGTTTCTGGAGGATTACAAGGCTCTTAAGCCGATAAGATACTGTTATGCTGATATTAAGAGGATCACGAATAATTTCAAGGATAAGCTAGGCGAAGGAGCTTATGGGACGGTATTCAAAGGAAAGCTCTGCCATGGAATTACTGTCGCTGTTAAGATCCTCAACTTTTCCAAAGGGAATGGAGATGAATTCATCAATGAAGTTGGAACCATTGGTAGAATTCATCATGTGAATGTGGTTCGTTTGGTTGGCTACTGCGCGGATGGATTCAGAAGGGCTCTAGTTTACGAGTTCCTGCCGAATGAATCATTGGAGAAGTTCATATTTTCAAAAGACAGAAACAAGCATGTTCTCGGCTGGGAGAAACTTCTGAAAATTGCCTTAGGTGTGGCCAAAGGGATTGAGTATCTTCACCAAGGATGCGAACAACGAATCCTACATTTTGATATCAAACCTCAAAATGTTCTCCTTGATTACAATTTTAATCCAAAAATTTCAGATTTTGGTCTGGCAAAGTTGTGTTCCAAGGACCGAAGTGCAGTAACAATGACAGCAGCTCGGGGCACAATGGGCTACGTTGCACCTGAAGTGTTCTCCAGGAACTTCGGAAATGTGTCCTGCAAATCAGATGTTTATAGTTTTGGTATGTTGCTACTAGAAATGGTTGGAGGGAGGAAAAATACTGATGAAAAAGTGAAGAACGGTTCCGGAATTTACTTCCCGGAATGGATATATAATCACTTGAATAAAGGGGAAGAGCTAAGAATCTGCATTGGGGGAGAAGAGGGAGATGCTGAAATTGCAAAGAGAGTTGCAATTGTTGGTCTTTGGTGCATTCAATGGCACCCGGTAAATCGCCCTTCCATGAAAACTGTAATTCAAATGCTGGAAAGAGACAATTTGAGAATTCCTCCAAACCCATTTTCCTCCAACAGATCTTATACAAGTAGTCAAATTATGAACCAAAAATCATCAGAACAAGAATTAGCAGCAACTTTGAAACATAAATATCAAATTTGATCTTGTTTCCTTTTACTGCGTGATGTTATTTAGCACTATTGCCAAGTTTGAAGACCAAAGTCCAATGCAGGACTGGGACTGTAAAAGCCTGACTCAATACCTTAGGTATTGTCGGCTTTGGTCCAATTCCTATTTATTGAGCCTCACAGATTTAAAACGTGTCAACATGTATTGGAAACACACCTGAATTCAGTTCATTCATGCTCTCATTGCTATCCTTTAGGGTAGCTCCTTCCTCAGATCTGCTATCCCGGCAACACCCCTCAGGACCGGTCGTTACAAGGACAAAGTCCCTTCTCTCTTTCCAACAAAGAGACCATGAGTTCATCAGCAATAATTAACAAAATTGCATATAGAATTTGATCTGTTTATACATATATATCGGTGGTTGGAGATTGCAAATATTGACAGATTTATTACCTTTAATATAATGAAAACATTGTTCTGCATATGTATTGATCGGAGAAGCTGACTAAATGGTTATGTCATTCAATAAGAATTCTCAAGTAAACTAACTGAATCAGAAGAATCAAGTAACATAGAGGATGACCAAGTTTCATCATCTGTATCGTCTTCGAATCTCATTGGCTTTTCTTCTGTGTATAGACTAGGTTTAGGAGGTACAGGTAGACTTTCGGAATCTGCTTCAAGCATCTCTAGTACTTTATTCATCGAAGGACGATCACTAGGCTTCATCTGTATGCACCACAATGCTACTGTGACCATCTTCTTCACCAATTTTTCTTCACCATCTTTAGCATTTTTTATTGCAACTTTTCCATCCACAACCTCATTATATACCCAGTTCGGGAAGTATGTTTGGCTCGAATGTCCTGTTTCCGCATTCAAATTCTTCTTCTTTCCTACCATTTCCAATAACAACATTCCAAAACTATAAACATCAGCTTTATATGATACACCACCAATGTTTTTATAGAACAATTCCGGTGCTATATAACCGATTGTTCCTCTTGCTGCAGTAAGAGTCAATGTAGTATCACTTGTTGCACATAGTTTAGCAAGACCAAAATCAGATACCTTCGGAACAAAGTTCTCATCAAGAAGAATGTTGTGAGGTTTGATGTCGAAATGCAGAATCTGCATCTCACAGCCTCGGTGTAGATAATCAATTCCTCGAGCAACTCCCAACGAAATCTCGTGCATTTGTTTCCAGCTCAAATGTATATTCCCTTCCCGTGATAAGACATACTTGTCGAGAGATCCGTTAGGCATGAAATCGTATACGAGAGCACGCCTCGATCCCTCTGCACAAAAACCAACCAGTTGTACCACATTAACATGATGAACCTGTCCAATGGATCCTACTTCATTGATAAAATCTTGACCGTTTGCTTTGGACTTGCCTAACATCTTTACTGCTGCAAATCGACCACTGCGAAGCTTCGCTTTATATACAGAGCCATAGCCGCCTTCGCCTAACTTGTCCTTGAATCCATTGGTCATTTTCTTGATTTGTGAGTAAGAGTATCTTACAGGGGCTAGATTGTTTTGGTTTTGTAGGAATTCTTCAATGCTGTCATACATTGATTTATGCCTCCTTGACCAAGTATAGCCCAAAAATGCAACCACAAAAGGGGTGCAGCAGATACTTCTTGATATAATGATTGCTCCTGTGAAAATATATAATATATAGATAATATAAAGCACTTATAACCCCATAGAGGTGTTGACACAATAATAAGATTTACAGAGACAATCATACTGGTACCAATTATCATTTTCTTTCATTTATACTATATGTAACCATATGAGACATATATATCACATGACACGATTTTGACACCACAATCCGAATTACTAACCCTATTAAACCATATGAAATTAGTGTCTACTTGACAGTGTCCAAAAATAAATTGATTACAAGGAATTGCACGGTGCTTACCAATGAGCATTAGTATGAACCAACGCCCCCCTGCAGAAAAGGAAAATTGAAGTTGTAAGATGGTTTAGATTCAAAACTACATAAAAATTAGCCCATCAGCACAAATTTGCCTAAGATGCACCGAGACATGGACGGTAACTGAAATTTGAGGTATGTTTCACAAAAGTAACTTTCATATTTGATTTCAATGAATTCATTTTAGCCAATTTGTGTATAAAAACTCACAGAAGACAATTGAATATATACTAGATGTGTTGACTTTTAAGGGTGACATGTGCCACATGTCACATCCTAAGCTGATAAAAAAAAGTTAAAGATCACATCCTTGTCCGACATTACGCTTAGTTGGCATATCAACGTTCCAGATTTTTATACACAAATAGGCTGGTATTACTTTATTGAAATCAAATGTGAAGTTTAGTGATTTTATTAAAAAAAAAAGAAAAAGAAAGAAGAAGTTCAATCACCTTTCTGAAACAAATTAATCACAAAATCCAATAACCCTCCATGTACATGCAATATACCCCCACAAATTTAGATAAAATGCATGCATAGCATTAGGCTGATACTAAATTTGTTATTCATCTATAATCGTACTCCGGCCAAATTATGTATCCTACAAGCGAGAAGGAAAACCTTCAACAAGGAAACTCAACAGAATTTTAAATGGACTTTACCTTCCAATAGGTCTCCCAAACGTCTGAAAAAGCTGGGTCCTGCAACATGTGAATACAGACAAAAATCAGCTCAACCAAACATATTTGTACATTAGATAATTACTCATTGTAAAAACGGTTGTAGTACATGTAATGTAATAGGAGAAACAACGACAAATCTCGGAGTTAATTTGTCAATTAAATCTCTCAGTGGGAGCAGCCATTTGGAAAAGACAAATTTCATCACAAAGATTGACACAAACGCTCTTGTAGAAACTATGAAAAGAATGGGAAGTTTATGTCCTTGTATTGTTTATTGGAGAATTTCTATAGTACTCTCGGAACAATATATTCGACCAGTTGATGTCACTAGCACACTTTTATTTCTTAACACCAATCATCTTCCATAAAGTATGCATCCTTTTCTGATTTGCTTGCTATCAATTGTTTCGAGAATCTCTAGCCTTCGGATAATCAAACAAGAGTAGAAGGTGTAGATTTTTAAATATATATATATATATAAGGTACAAAAATACTCTATTATTACCAACTAAGAGCAATTTTACCGCTAACTCCCTAAATGGTAATAATTGAGGGTCTGACGTATATAATTGTGCCAATTTTAGACTCATCATGAAGTCCTCTACGAGTCATGAATCTCATTATTCCACTTCATACGTCATGTAATCACTTTTAAGTAACATATGAAAGACACGTGTACAGACGTAACATCATGTGAATTCCATCTTGTTCAAATACCAATAATGTGTTTTGCAAGTGTTAGAACAAAAAGATTAACAACAAAAAAATCAAATGTTTTATCGGGCTTAAATACATTTCATTCCTAAACCTATACTAAAATCCCAAAAAATACAAAACTCTTGCGAGGTGTTTGTTAGGAGGGATATAGGAGGTGAGATAAGGATAAAAAATACGAGATAAGTTATTTCGTGTTTGTTTGGAAGATAGAAAAGTGAGACAGATGAGGGATAAACTTCTTATCCCTCAAATCCTATACTCAGGAGAGGGGTGGTATATAGGCCGTGTTTGGGAATTAGCTGTTAGCTGTTAGCTGATTACATTAGCTGTTAGCTGATTTGACTAGCTGATTTGATTAGCTGTTTGTGTAGAATTAGCTGATTGATAATAGCGGTTTGTGCAAAAAGACGAATAAGGGCATTAATTTTGGCGCAGGAGAAGAGGGAGTCTATCTATTAGGGTTACAGAAGTCTATTAATTTTAATATTGCAAAACGCTAATGGAAAAAAGCTCTTGGAGCTTTTTCTAAATTAGCGTTTTCATCCCAAAACTGTCTCCCAAACCTCTCACCACTAAACACTCCAATTAGCGGTTTCAGTGGTCAAACCTCTAAAGTTGGTCAAAACCACTATTTATAGAGACGTTGGGTGCTCCTTCTCGTGCTTCCTAAAATAGACTTATTTTTTTACCTAGCGATTTTTCTGAATTTAGCTGGCCAAGTTCTCGATTTTGTAAAAGTTCATTCATTCATTTGCATCAATTATATTAACCAATAAATAGTTAAACAAGTATGTGAAATTGAAAACTCAATGAACTTTTGAGGGAAAAAAGAAAGAAAGAAATAGAAGATTAGTTTACCATCTGAGCATTGGGGCTGGTTCAAGCCATTTGGAAGACGACAGATTTCTTTACCATCCCGGCAAGTTTCACAGCTAATTGGATTCCACCAAATCACAAACCCATATACCAAATCACTATGAATCTCCCTGAATGAAACATTCTCGCCAACCCTCGCCGGCAACCGCGACACAACCATAAGCTCTACGCTGCAAGAATTCTCCACATCTGCAACACTGGTAAAATTATCCATAACATAAGAATAGCTCCGATTAACACAAGGAGCAGTCTCCACATACTTAACCGAATTCACGGGATTATCACACTTCATGAACACTATAAGCTTAGCTGGTTTGCTATCGAAATTCCAATACGGAGTAAACCAAACGTAAGGATCATAAGAAGTGAAATTAGCTCCGGTTAGAGAATATTGGGGAATAGAGGAGCAGCTATTTTGATTAACGGAAGCATCAACGACTCTAATTGTGAAATCGGTGTAATTGATAGCTTGAACAAGGTATTTTCCGGCGTATAAAGATAAGACTGTTTGGTTGTTTTCACAAGAAAGTTCAAAAGCAGAAGAAGGGAAACCGCAATTTTGAGGATCGGTTTTTAATCGGAAAGGGAAGGTTATGTTGTGGAGATCACCGCAGGAGGAAGGAGGACATGTATAGCTAGTTTGGGAATAGCAAGAGTGGAAGTGTATGATCAGAGAAAGAAGAAGAATGGTTAATTTGCCCATACTGGAGCAGGAGCAGCAAGATTGAAATCCAGCAATGTTCAATTATGATTCTCCATCGTCTTATTTCCTAAAGATGAAGTTCAGGTCAAACTCGTAGTCAAAAGCGACGAATTCTATTTGGGTTAATTACACAATTTATCACAAGAAATTTATTTCATATCTCACGATCTAAACTAAATCATTGAAAAGCTCACGGTAATAACTCCTCACAATATGTTTGACACGTGTTATCACGTGATAATTAGACAATTCTTCATCAGAGATCTCATGCTCTGGTGTACTAAGGCACCTCAAACTCAACTCGAAAAAGTGCACCTTAGTATAGTCTCCGACAAGTTCCTCGGTTTATGATTTCTCAAAGAGGAATCGAAGCAAATCCGTTCAAGATTTATGGAGATTATCACATGGCTCCTACAAAGAAAGGCAATGATGTTTAAAAATATTAATACTTTCGGACTTCATCTCTTGCTTGGTTGAAAGATGCATGCTTTTTACAAAAGTCTAAAGGAAGCTAATGACTTTAATTGGACTTCATCTCTTACTCGGCCACATCGTTTGAGCGATTGAAAGAATTCATATCCTCTCCGCCTCTCTTGAGTCACCCAATGTTAGAAAAATACTTTACCTATATATCAATGTGGCCGAAGAATCGATAGGAACCATTTTCATCGGAGAGAATGGAATAAAGTAGTTTTTTTATATTACATCAGCAGAGTTCTCAGGAATGTATAAATGTGGTACCCAAAGCTAGAAAATCTATCTTATGGAGTAGTTATCACCGTCCAAAAGCTTTGGCACTACTTTCAAACAATTGTAGCGCAGTACTTTCAAACAATTGTAGTGCAGATAGGCACAACGCTAAGAAAAATTCTCCAACGCGTAAAAACATCGGGCAAGCTAGTCGAATGGTCTCTACATTTAACATAGTTTATCTAAAATTCGAACCTTGTAAAGCCTTAAAGGCACATGAATTGCCGATTCCTGGTTAAAATCCCAAAGACCGAATCAGAGGCTCAAGTAACACCAGATCTGTGGGAATTATTCATCAATGGTAGCTCCAGCAATAATAAGAGTATATGTCAATGGACTAGATAGAATTGCACTCCAATACGTAGCTACTGTAGCCTTCCTCGCCTCTCACAATGCTACAAAATATGAAACTATGCTAGAAGGACTTCAAATCCTAACGTCATAAAATTGGACTGAGCAATCTTCAAAAGTGATTCTAAATTAGTGGCCAATTAGCTGCCAAAAAGCTACGAAGCTAAGGATTCAATGATGAAACAATGCTTATCTCTAGTTAGACAACTTATGGCTTCGGCGCAACATGAGGGGAGGAAGATAGAAATCAAGCGCATTCCTAGAGAAGAAAATTACGAAGCAGACGAACTAGCAAAGGCAGCATCCAACCCAAAGGACCAAAGTGTTGAAACACCTTTTCACATGATTTTGATTTGACAAAATTATTTATGTGAATGATAAAAATATTCTAACACATTAAATTTAAATGCTTTGATTTATTCACACTAATGTGTTTGTTCAATGTTGAGTTAATTTGATTTATAAGACATTAAGATAAGAAGCCTAAAGGCCCATAAGAGGAAGTCAAGCCCAAGTCAAATAGATCAAGACCTCACGGCCCAGGAAGACAAAACGCAGTCGTTTTAAGCAAAGCACTAACTCAGCATGAAGAAGGATCAAGAAGCCTTCTATCAATTGCTTCAAGATGAAGCTGCTGAGTTGAACGACAAGAAGTACAAGTCGGCGGCAGAACAGAACCAACTTAGAGACAAATTATTTCTACTTTGGGTAAAGCTCAGAAGACGCAGTAAGCTGTCTGGAAGACTTTACTATTAATGTTGAAACATTATGTTCATCTGACGAAAAGCTGTTGAGCACTGCCGTAGACAGAAGATACAAGAATCTCATTGGCCAACGACACTGAGCACGTCCAGAGTGAAAGCGACAGGAAGCCGTTAGCCTCCAACGGTTATTTTGAAATTCGAAATCACCGGTGCTTGAAGTGTCACTATAAATAGGCCTTTCAAATGCTTCATTCGAGGCAGATCTTCAATCAAGTCGAAACGCTGACCAAATTCATACTTGAAGTTTTGTGAGAAAAGCAAAGCAAATCTTACACCAATTCCAATCATTGTGTAAAAGTATAGAGTGATTTCATTCATCTAAAGTGTCTTAGCAATTGTTGTTTAGGACAAACACTTATCATTTCTAGAAGAATAGAATGGAGAAGCTGAGTACTCAGTTATAGTACTCAGCGGTAGGTATAGGAGTGAGTAGAGGAATAGAGGAAGGTACTCTTGTATACTCAGCTTCTGTTGTAAAAGGTTTCGTGCTCTACCTTTAAAGAGCTCAGTAGAGGATTCAAAAAGCTCAGAACGAGTTCCGGGGACTGGACGTAGGCGGAGAGGCCGAACCAGGATATGTCTGCTGAGTAACATATTTCTAACCTTTAAACTCCTTTATATATTGCTTGCTATAAAACTGACTAAGTAACGAACTCACGCTGAGTTGATTGCACTAAGAAGCTGAGTTCAGGAATAGACTTAAGTGCTATCTCCTGACTCAAGGAAAGAAACAAACTTAGTCACCAGTTGACTAAGCTTGTGTCTTAAAACTACTTAGCGCCGCTGTGTAAACCTTTTTTTAAAGAAAAGAAGTCAGCCTTAACGGACAAAATTTTAAATAGTTCCTACCCCCCCCCCCCCCCCCTTGGAACTAACCTTGTCATGTTATACGGGACCAACAAGTGGTATCAGAGCTTAAAAGCTCACTGATCAAGATATAACTATCTTGAGCTGATCCCCACAATGGCTGAGAACAACACTCGTTTCCTCCCAGGAAATCAGACAACTCAGATTCTTCCTGAGGGACTGTCCATTACTCGGCCTCCTCTGTTCTTCGGGTCTAACTACATCTTTTGGAAGAACAGAATGAAAAATTTCATTCAGGCAACAAATATGAGTGCATGGCTTTCTATAGTCCAAGGCCCATTTGTTCCTGTTGAAACTGTTGACGGACAAACGGTTGTCAAAGCTGAGGCTAAGTGGACAGAAGATGACCTCAAGAAGCTACAAAATTATGCTTCGGCTATAAACATGCTTCACTGTGCGTTAGATGCTGCAGAGTACCATAAGATTTCAGGTTGTGAGTTAGCGCAGGAAATCTGGAAGAAACTGGAGGTCACCTATGAAGGAACCAACAAAGTTAAGGAGTCCAAGGTGAACCAACACATGAGGTTGTATGAGCTGTTTGAAATGAATGATGATGAAGGAATCTCTGAAATGAACTCAAGATTCACAAATATAATCAACGAGCTCAAAAGACTTGGCAAGATCTTTACTGAGGAAGAGCAAGTCAAGAAGATACTGTTGGTCCCTTATAACGTTGCAAGTATAGTTCCAGGGGGGGGGGGGTTAGGAACTATTTAAACTTTTTGACAACTTAGGGCAGACTTCTTTTCTTAAGAGAAAAGGTTTTAAACAGCGGTGCTGAGTAAACAGCAAGATACTGGCTTAGTCAACTGGTGACTAGGTCAGTTTCTTAACTTGAGTCAGGATATAGCACTTAGAGTCTATTCCTGAGCTCAGATGTTCGATGCACACAACTCATCTTGACCTCTTTACTTGGTCAGTTTTTGGTTATTTAAGCAAGCAATATATATAAGGAGTTTAAGGTAAGAAATACGTTACTCAGCAGATTTATCCAGGTTCGGCTTCCAAGCCTACGTCCTGTCCCCGGAACACGTTCCGAGATTTCAAATCCTCTACTGAGCTCTTTAAAGGTAGAGCCTCAAACCTTTTACAATCTTAGCAACTGAGTATAACAAGAGTACCTTCCTCTATACCTCTACTCAATCCTAATCTCTCGCTGAGTACTATAACCGAGTACTCATCCTCTCCTTTCTAATCTCTAGAAATGATAAGTGTTTGTCCTAAACAATGATTGCTAAGACACCTTAGATGATTGAATAATCACTCTAGACTTTTACACAAAAGATATGAAATTTAGTGTAAGATTGCTTTGCTTCTTGCTTGCAGAACTTGCGTAGAAATTTGGTCAACGTAATGGCTTGATCAAGTTCTGTGTGGAATGAAGCTTCTGATGGCACTATTTATAGAGACGTCTTGAGGCATCGGTCATTTTGAATTTCGAAATAACCGTTGGAGGGAAACGGCTTCATGTCGTTGTCATCCTGTCTTGCTCAGAGCTCTCGGCCAATCAGATTTGAGTATCTTCTGTCCTCGGTCAGCTTTTGGTCAGCTCGGCAGAGTGTCTCTCCTTTTATGGTAAAGTCAACTGGACAGCATACTGTGTCGTCTGAACTTTACCCAAAGTAGAAATACTTTGTCTGGAAGTTTTCCTTAGCCAGCAGCTTCGTTCCGAAGTTGTTCCCTGAAGGTCTTCTAGATCCTTCTTCCGCTGAGTTGCGTTTTGTCCACTACGACAACGTTTTGACATTCACGGACCGAGTTGTTTTGAATTGTTTGACTTGGGCTTTGACTCTTGTATTGGCCTTGGGCCTTTTAATCCTTGTGTCTTATAAACAATTTAACTCAACATTGAACAAACACATTAGTAGAATAAATCAAAGCATTTAAACTTAGTGTTTTAAGAATATGTTTTTAATTATACTTAAACAATTTTGTCAAATCAAAATTATGTGGCAAGGTGTTTCAACAAACTCCCCCATTTTGATGTTGGCAAAATTATTCAGCGAGGAACTCAGTGTTGAGCTCCCCCATGATAGTTGACCTAATATAACTTAGCAAACTCCCCCATAAGGGTTGAGCTACTGACTTAGTTTTACTCTAAACAATTGAAGGTTTAATCGAGTAAGTCTAAGGTCAGTTTTCAGATATAGGTCAGCTCATGGAACATATTCTATTTTACTCAGTGTTTAAGCGGAAGGTTTTATCATTCAGAGGGCGCTGAGTAATTTGTTGTTCAATGAGTTTTATAAGACAATGTTTTATAAACATATAGGTCAGTGTCAAACATGTTATCAGCATTTGGTTCAATCAATAAATTTTATAAGTATTAAACATAGCTGATTTCATTGAAGATACATAATGACATAATACACAGCATCGTATAGAAATAATTCATAACTCAGAGTTTGAACAGAAGATGCAAGTGTTGATATTTAATATAGGTAGTCAGCGTTTACAAACAAAAGGTAAAGACAGGCATAGAGACTACATACTTAGTCTATACTGAGCTAGCCTATATCTATTTCTTTTTCTTCTGTTTGGACTGACTAGACTCATGCTGTGTTCTCGCTTGTGCTTTCTCCCCCGTTTTGTCAGCATCGGGAGGAGGAATCCTAAAGGCGTCGGTTAAGACGGCTCTGATCAGTTCTGTGGACAGCGCTTTAAGTCTATCGGCGCTTTCATTGACACCATCAAAAATATCCACTCCATTATCTGAGACCTCGGCGGGTATATTAAGCTCAGCAGCGCTGATCATGCTGATAGTGAAGGCTTCAGCTTTGCCTATCCATGTAAGTGCATCGGTCAGACCAGCAATGACTTGATGGAATGTTTTGAGTAAGTAGGTGTCATAGTATTGACGCTGAACATTGCTGTGACGTATGTGGTTAAAGGTTTGTCTGGTAATGGACAACATTTCATTTTGCTTCATAGCGTCAGTATCCATCTCTTGCTTGTTCAGGTTCAGCAGTCGAACGGCCTCACCAATTTGCTCCACTGAGCACTGAGAATAGGAGACCATTTGCTCGTTGGTTTTGATTTGCTCGGTGTGAAGCTGAGCAAAGAGCATTTTAACTTCATCAGAAGTAGCATAGCGTGTGTTCGCAGCTGACAAAGTCTGAACTTGTTCTTGAAGAGCGTTGAGATGTTTAACTGTTGTCAGCTGGATCTCAGCCAGCTTTGCGATGGAATCCTGCTTAGCTTGCTGTGCTTGAAAGGTAATGATGACGTTTAGCAAATCCTTGAATCCCTTAACTTCGTTGAGAAGCTGAGTGACTTGGGAAAGCTGAGTTGTCTCAATAGTGGAAGACCCAGCAGCAGGAGGAGTAGCTTGTTGAAGGTCTTTGATCAAAGCTTGCACTGAGTCGATTATTCTTTTGCCAGACTCAGTGGCATTTAAGTAACTTTGAGAGCCTTCAGTGACATCAGTATGACCGATGGGAAGAGGAGTCAAGGGAATGACGTGGTCAGTGACTGGTAGTGTGGTTCCAATCTGCACTTGAGGTTCTAGTAGAACTGATTGATCGGCAGATATGTTGAGTGGAGAAGAGGAAATTCTAATGCTGTCAGTGCTGACTGGAGCAGGAATGTCCTGAGTCAGTGTAATGCTTGTGGTAACAGCATTGACAGGAATCGGCTCAACTTGACTTGTTGAGTTGGCAGAAGCATTTAAGTCGGCGTGTTCCTTTGGTGAAGAAACAGAGGCTTGCTTTTCAATGGAAGCCGATGTAGTAGAGGTTGGTTGTCTTTTGAAAAATTTCAGCTTGAGTTTAGAAGGGTCTTGGGTTGGCTTCTGAATAACAAAGTCAGGGACAGTTGGTGGTTGAACAGGAGGGTCACTGACTATCTTCTGACTTGCCTTAACCAATCTTCTTCGTCGAGGAGGTGTGTCAGCTTGAATGGATTCTCCTGAGTGAGATCGAGAAGTTTCTTCTTGATCAGCTTCCTGATTAGCTCCTTGATCAGGATTAAGCTGGTCAACTTGTTCTTGCACTTGATCAACACTATGTTGGTCATGTTCTTGTTCTTCTCCAGTAGCCAACTCAGTATTGGCTTGCTCAGCTTCAACCTCACTGGTTGTCTCCTCATTTTCCTCAGCGTCATCCTGACCGCTGGCCTCTTCTTCTTCTTCATCTTCTGAAGTTTCACCATCTAATTCTTCCTCAACTTGTGCAATGAACTGATCGTCCAAGTGCACCTCATCTTCTTGATGCTCAGCTACAGTTCCTTGACACTGTGTGTAGTGAGAGTCACCAGGAACAATGCCGTCAGTAGGGATTGTGTCAATTGGAGTTAGTGAAGAAGACTTCTGCTTCTTTTGAGGCTGCACATCAGCATCGGTTCTTTCCTCAGTTTCAGGCTCATCTTGCCTGCTTCTTTTCTCAGTTGACTGAGGTCTTTCCTGACTTGGTTCAACAACTGACTTAGGCTTCTTTGCCTTAGGCTCAACTTTCTTTGAAGTGGTCTCAAGCGGGAAGCTGGAGCCTTAGTTCTTCTCCCTTTCTTCGGGACAGCTATTTCCTCAGCTTCTTGTTCACCAGTAACAGCAGTTTTTCCTTTCTTCAGAGGCTGATTGAACTTCAAGGCCCTCAGCGAAGCTGCTGTGATTTCCGATCCTCTAGCTTTAACTTCATCAGTTAGGTCTATTTGATGATCAATGAGGATCCTGGTGATGAGCGAGCCCAGTCTTAGAGTTCTAGTGCTTCGTAGGAAGCCAGCAATGAGGAATACTAGCATGTTGATCGGCTTATATGTCAGCATATGCCATATGAAGCATTGCTCAAAGTTCGTTGCTGAGGTTGTGCAGTTGATCTTCGGATAAATGAAGTAGGACAGCAGATAGTGAGTCATCTTTTGATGCTGACCCATAGAGGAACTGGAGACTTCTCCTGAGTGACCTTCAGGTTTACAGAAGGTGACTTCGTACCCAGTACCTTCATAATCTCCAGATCTTCTCAGCTTTGCTCCTTCATTTTTCAACTTCAGCAAATTCGCCAAATAGTTAGGGTTTATGAAAATGGTCTTTTCTCTTACCACAGTTGCCAGAAAGTCCTGGTTGTCATCAGCAACGCGGAGATTGTGGTAGAACTCCCTTACGAGGTCAGGATAAGTGTGATCCCTAATAGAGAACAGCTCGGTCCATCCATTTTGCGATATCCATTCGCAGAAGGGTTGCTCGGAAGTTACGAAGGACTCAGAGACCCATCGTGAGAAGTCCACCTTCCATTAGCTAATATTACCAAAGACTTTGGTATAGGTTCTGGTTTTGGTCGGTTTTTCTTTGGAGGAGGTAGCTTGCCCAGTTTTTCCTTTACTCGGTGTAGTGACTTTTGTAGATTTAGGCACAAAAGTTTGCCTTGAGTGTTCATCGGAGCTGGTCTTAGGGTGACTGGCACCGGAGATGTTGACGGAAACTTGAGTCATAGTTTCAGAAAGGGTTTGGGAAGCTTTGAGAGTTTTTAGAGAGAAAGCGTTTGCCTTAGAATTCGGTAGATATAAAGAAAATAAAGAATGGTGATTTGCCCATTATTTATAGCAGTGAAGTGTGGATCTTATCGAATCCATGTGTCAGTTTTGCCTTGGGATTGTCAACCGACAAAGATCCTGGCTTTTATGACACATTCGGCGCATACGTCATCCTAGGTGGCTATACGCGTGCTTTTGCATTTAAAGCAACAGATCTAACACTCAGCGTTTAGAATACTAAGCGGTTTGGATTTTGAGTGGTCAGTAGTATTTGAAAGGATGATTTCTCAGTTTAAGATTACTACTCGGTGTGCATATTGACTCAGTATTGATGTGTATTTTGTGTTAAGTACTCAGCAAAACAATCACTCAGCATGCATTTGCATAAATCATTCAGCATAGTAATTCACTCAGCATAAATTTACATTTTAGAACAGAAATTTACTGAAGAGGATTAAACATACCAATGGCTTCTCTCAGTATGCTGAACTGTTCACGAGCCAGTGGCTTTGTGAAGATATCCGAAAACTGCTCATCCGTTGGGACGTATGTCAGCTTTATCTCAACTTTGAGTACATGGTCTCTAATGAAGTGATGCCTTATGCTGACATGCTTCATTCTGCTGTGTTGAATTGGGTTCTTTGATAGATCAATTGCACTTTTGTTGTCGCATTTGACCTCAATTGTCTTTGTTTGAACACCATAGTCTTCAAGCTGTTGCTTAATCCATAGGACTTGAGCAACACAATGACCAGTAGCAATGTACTCAGCTTCAGTGGTAGACAAGGCTACTGACGCCTGCTTCTTGCTGAACCAAGATACAAGACAACTTCCTAAGAAATGACATCCTCTAGAGGTGCTTTTTCGTTCTAGCTTGTCTCGACCATAGTCAGCGTCAGTGTATCCAACGAGTGTAAAGCCATGTGTGCTGGGATACCATAAACCTGCGTTCACTGAGCTTTGCAAGTATCTAAGGATTTTTTTTACAGCTATGTAATGAGATTCCTTAGGGTTAGATTGATATCTAGCACAGTAGCATACTGAGAACTGAATGTCCGGTCTACTGGCTGTTAAGTAAAGTAGAGAGCCTATCATACCTCGATACAATTTGCTGTCTACTGACTTACCATTCTCGTCAGCGCAGAGGACAGTGTCAGTGCCCATAGGAGTGGATATTGGATTGCAATTTTCCAAGTCATATTTCTTTAATATCTCCTTGGCATATTTAGCTTGACTGATGAAGATGCCATTCTTTCCTTGTTTAATTTGAAGTCCGAGGAAGAAGTTGAGTTCTCCCATCATCGACATTTCAAACTCAGTCTGCATTTGTTTGGTAAATTCCTTGCACATTGATTCGTTAGTTGCACCAAATATTATATCATCAACATAAATTTGAGCCAGCAGGGTATCTTTACCCTTTCTCTTAATGAATAAGGTTGTATCAGCTTTGCCCCTGACATAATTTCTAGTCAGCAGCAAACTGGTCAGCCTCTCATACCAAGCACGTGGTGCTTGCTTGAGGCCGTACAGAGCCTTTTTGAGTTTATAAACGTGGTTTGGGAATTTTGGGTCCTCAAACCCTGGAGGTTGATTAACATAAACTTCCTCGTTTATAACTCCATTAAGAAATGCACTCTTAACATCCATTTGGAATAATTTAAAGTTCATGTAAGATGCATATGCACATAAGATCCTAATAGCTTCTAGCCTTGCCACTGGGGCAAAGGTCCCACCGTAGTCAATACCTTATTGCTGACTGTAGCCCTGAGCTACAAGCCTTGCTTTGTTCCTGACTACATTTCCTTGCTCATCCAGTTTGTTGCGGAAGACCCATCTTGTTCCAATGGTCTTCTGACTCCTTGGATGTGGCACTAGCTCCCATACATCGTTTCTTCTGAATTGATCAAGTTCCTCTTGCATTGCGCTCATCCAGAATTCATCTTCCTCAGCATCAACGAAGTTCTTAGGTTCCTGAACTGAGACGAAGGCTACATTGCTGAGGTACTTCCTGAGTTGATTCCTCGTCATCAGGGTATTCCTAGCAGAATCAAGGATTGCACTCTCTGAGTGCCCTCTTGGAATCCTTATCTCTTTAGGTAGATTTATGTCTTATGCTGTCTGTGTTTCAACAATCTCTGCAGAAGTAGACTGGTCAGTGAAAATAATCTTAGGTTCACTCTTACTCTTGGTCAGCCTTTTAGTGAATGACTCAGCAGCTGGTTCTTGGTCAGCGGTTACTGAGTGTGGATCATCCTCGGTCAGAGGCTGGTATCTACCTGCAGGGTTAGTCTCGTCGAACTCAACATGTACTGACTCTTCTAAAATTTGAGTTCGTTTATTGAAAACTCTGTATGCTTTGCTGTTTGTTGAGTAGCCTAAAAAGATAGCCTCATCAGCTTTTGAGTCAAACTTTGCTAAGCTATCTTTGGTATTTAAAATAAAACATTTACAGCCAAAGGCACGAAAGTATCCAATGTTGGGCTTTCGTCCTTTCCAAAGTTCATAGGGGGTTTTCTTGAGTATAGGTCTAACTAGAGCCCTATTAAGAATATAGCACGCTGTGTTAACAACCTCTCCCCAAAAATACTTTGGAAGCCTATGCTCATCCAACATTGTCCTGGCTATTTCAACCAGAGTTCTGTTCTTCCTTTCAGCAACCCCATTTTGTTGAGGTGTTCTAGGAGCAGAAAAATTGTGGTCAATGCCGCTGGCTTCACAGAATTCAACAAACTTTTGGTTTTTGAATTCTCCACCATTATCACTTCGGATGTGAGCAAATTTTAGGTCTTTATCATTTTCAATTTTTCTAACCAAATTTGAAAATGTCTCAAAGGTCTCATCTTTGCTACTCAGCAAGATGACCCAAGTGTACCGAGAGAAGTCATCTACAATGACCAAGGAAAATCTTCTTCCACCCAGACTCAGCGGCTGGACTGGACCGAAGAGATCCAAGTGTAGTAATTCTAACGAACACTTAGTTGAGACAATATTTTTGCTATGAAAAGATTGTTTGGTTTGTTTTCCAGCTTGGCAAGCGTGGCATAATTGATCTTTTTCAAATTTAAGTTCAGGAAGTCCCTCAACCATTTGCTTGCTTGCTAATTTGGCCAGGAGGTCCATGCTTACATGACCGAGTCTCCTGTGCCATAGCCAGAAATTTTCTTCCTCTGATACTAAGCATACAGTTTTTGAAAACTTTTTCTCTAAGTCTAGCATAAAGACATTATCTATGCGAGGGGCAGTTAAAATTAACTCATTTGATTTACCCTCATATATTTTACATCCAGTAGCATCAAATATAACTTTTCTCCCATTGTCACATAGCTGAGCTACGCTGAGTAAGTTATATTTGAGTCCGCTGACTAGGGAGACAGATTCAATAGTAGGACTACCTCCAATGGTTCCTGACCCTACTATCTTACCCTTCTTGTTGTCTCCAAAACTTACGCTTCCTCCTCGTTTACGCTCAAACGTGATGAACTGAGTTTCATCACCAGTCATATGCCTCGAGCATGCGCTGTCAATATACCACATCTTTGACTTCTCAGCACATCTCAGGTTTACCTGCATTGTAACTAGTTACTTTTAGGTACCCAATTCTTTTTGGGTCCTTGCTTGTTAGGTGCAACAGGTAAAGCATCATATTTTATTTTATGGCGACATACATGGACAGTATGGCCATTCTTTCCACAGAAGTCACAGCTGACCTTCTGTTTAGGTTGTCTCACTGACTGGTCAGCACTCCAGTGCTGAGCATGCCAGCACACCTTTGTGGTGTGACCTTTCTTCCCACAGAAGTCACACTGGACATTCCGCTAGGGATTCCATCTCTGCTGAGTACCTTGGTACTGAGTTCTCAGAGGAATGTTTCTTTTATTTGGAACCTTTAATTGGTTCTGGATAGTTGTGACATCCTTTCTCAGTTTCTTTGAAACTAACTGGACTTCAGAGACGGACTCATGTATGATCTTCATATTATCATGCAAAGTTGAGTTGTCCTGAAGAAGGTATCTGAGGTCACTCAGCTTGACCTCTTCAACCTCATCATAGCGCCTGCTGAGTGCTCTAATTTTCTTATTACACTTTTTGACAAGTGTATAGAGATCACTCAGGGCATTACCCATTTCGTTTCTGAGCTGGGAAAGTGATATTACCTCATTTGATTGCTCCTCATCGTCAGATGTAACAGAGGGGTCAGCATGCTTAGAGACGCACGGCTCAACAAGTTCGTCAGCCATGAAGCATATCTTCGCTGACTCGGTGGCCTCAACTTCTGTTGATGAAGACTCATCACTGTCGCTCCATGTAGCCACCATTGCCTTTTTGCCGTTCTTCTTATCTTTCCTCAGCGTGGGGCAGCTTGACTTTATATGACCAGTTTGATGACATTCAAAGTATGTAATAGGCTTTGAGTTGTCTTTCTTGTATTTGTTGTCGCTGGAGTCAGCTTTATACTTATCAAACTTTCTGTAAGGCTTCTTAGAATATTTGTCATTCTTCCTGAAGAGTCTTTTCATCTTCCTTGTGAACATAGCCATCTCCTCATCATCTGTTGAGCTCCCATCAGTGGAGTCAGCTTTCATGACAAGAGATTTCTGCTTCTTATCTTCAGATTTTTCCTTCACCTCGAAATTTTTCATAGATATCTCATGGGTCAGCAACGAGCCGATGAGTTAGTCATATTTGTAGGTGGTTAAATCCTGAGCTTCCTCAACAGCGGTCTTCTTTGCTTGCCAGTCTTTAGAAAGACTCCTGAGTATCTTTTTGACTTGTTCTTCCTCAGTGAAGATCTTCCCAAGTCTCTTGAGCTCATTTATGATGTTGGTAAACCTTGCATTCATGTCAGATATGACATCATCATTGTTCATCTCGAACAGCTCGTACAGTCTCATCTGCTGGTTCACCTTGGACTCCTTTACTTTATTTGTTCCTTCGTAGGTGACCTCCAGCTTCTTCCAGATCTCTTGCGCTGACTCACAACCTGAGATTTTATTATATTCTGCAGCATCGAGCGCACAGTGAAGCATATTAATAGCCGAAGCGTGATTTTGAAGCTTCTTGAGATCATCCTCTGTCCATTTGGCCTCAGCTTTTACAACTGTTTGGCCAGCCACAACTTCGATAGGTACAAATGGGCCTTGCACTATAGATAGCCAGGCACTCATATTTGTAGCCTGAATGAAATTTTTCATCCTATTCTTCCAGAAGGTATAATTAGACCCGAAGAATAGGGGAGGCCGAGTGATGGACAGCCCCTCAGGCAATATCTGAGTTGTTTGGTTTCCTGGGAGAAACCGAGTACTGTTTTCGCCCATAGTGGGGATCAGCTCAAGGTTGTTAAACCTTTTACAGTGAGCTTTTAAGCTCTGATACCACTTGTTGGTCCCTTATAACGTTGCAAGTATAGTTCCAAGGGGGGGTTAGGAACTATTTAAACTTTTTGACAACTTAGGGCAGACTTCTTTTCTTAAGAGAAAAGGTTTTAAACAGCGGCGCTGAGTAAACAGCAAGATACTGGCTTAGTCAACTGGTGACTAGGTCAGTTTCTTAACTTGAGTCAGGATATAACACTTAGAGTCTATTCCTGAGCTCAGATGTTCGATGCGCACAACTCAGCTTGACCTCTTTACTTGGTCAGTTTTTGGTTATTTAAGCAAGCAATATATATAAGGAGTTTAAGGTAAGAAATACGTTACTCAGCAGATTTATCCAGGTTCGGCTTCCAAGCCTACGTCCTGTCCCCGGAACACGTTCCGAGATTTCGAATCCTCTACTGAGCTCTTTCAAAGTAGAGCCTCAAACCTTTTACAATCTTAGCAACTGAGTATAACAAGAGTACCTTCCTCTATACCTCTACTCAATCCTAATCTCTCGCTGAGTACTATAACCGAGTACTCAGCCTCTCCTTTCTAATCTCTAGAAATGATAAGTGTTTGTCCTAAACAATGATTGCTAAGACACCTTAGATGATTGAATAATCACTCTAGACTTTTACACAAAAGATATGAAATTTAGTGTAAGATTGCTTTGCTTCTTGCTTGCAGAACTTGCGTAGAAATTTGGTCAGCGTAATGGCTTGATCAAGTTCTGTGTGGAATGAAGCTTCTAATGGCACTATTTATAGAGACGTCTTGAGGCATCGGTCATTTCGAATTTCGAAATAACCATTGGAGGGAAACGGCTTCATGTCGTTGTCATCCTGTCTTGCTCAGAGCTCTCGGCCAATCAGATTTGAGTATCTTCTGTCCTCGGTCAGCTTTTGGTCAGCTCGGCAGAGTGTCTCTCCTTTTATGGTAAAGTCAACTGGACAACATACTGTGTCGTCTGAACTTTACCCAAAGTAGAAATACTTTGTCTGGAAGTTTTCCTTAGCCAGCTGCTGTCTTGTACGCTTTGTCGAATCAACTCAGCAGCTTCGTTCCGAAGTTGTTCCCTGAAGGTCTTCTAGATCCTTCTTCCGCTGAGTTGCGTTTTGTCCACTATGACAACGTTTTGACATTCACGGACCGAGTTGTTTTGAATTGTTTGACTTGGGCTTTGACTCTTGTATTGGTCTTGGGCCTTTTAATCCTTGTGTCTTATAAACAATTTAACTCAACATTAAACAAACACATTAGTAGAATAAATCAAAGCATTTAAACTCCACTGATGGGAGCTCAACAGACGATGAAGAGATGGCCATGTTCACTAGAAAAATGAAAAGGCTGTTCAGAAAGAATGATAAATATTCCAAGAAGCCTTACAAGAAGTTTGACAAGTACAAAGCTGAGTCTAGCGACAGCAAGTACAAGAAGGACAGCTCAAAGCCCATCACATGCTTTGAATGTCATCAAACTGGCCATATCAAATCAAGTTGTCCTACGTTGAGGAAGGAAAAGAAGAACATCAAGAACGCAATGGTGGCAATGGCGGCAACCTAGAGTGATAGTGATGAGTCATCATCATCAGGAGCTGATGCTACTGAGTCAGCAAAGATCTGCTTCATGGCAGATGAGCTTGCTGAGCCTTGTGTTTCTGAGCATGATGACCCCTCTATTGCATCTGATGATGAGGCACACTCAACTGAGGTAATATCACTACCCCTGCTCAGAAACGAAATGGTAAATGCCCTGAGTGACCTCTACACACTTATCAAAAAGTGTAACAAGAAGGTTAGAGCACTCAGCAGGCGATGTGGCGAGATTGAAGAGGTCAAACTGAATGACCTTCGATATCTTCTCCAAGACAACTCAACTTTGCATAGCAACGTAGAAACTATGCACAAGTTTGTCTCTGAGGTCCAATCAGATTCTAAGAAACTGAGAAAGGATGTCACATCTATTCAGAATCAATTCAAGGTTCCGAATAAAAGAAATATTCCTCTAAACACTCAGTATCGAAGTACTAGTTAGCAGAGATGGAATCCTCAGCGGAATGTCCAGTGTGACTTCTGTGGGAAGAAGGGACACACCACAAAGGTGTGCTGGCATGCTCAGCACTGGGGTGCTGACCAGTCAGTGAGATATCCCAAATGGAAGGTCAGTTGTGACTTCTGTGGGAAAAATGGACACACTGTCCAAGTGTGTCGTCATAAGATTAAGTATGATGTTGTACCTGCTGAGCCTAACAAACAAGGACCCAAAAAGACTTGGGTACCTAAAGATAACTAGCTATATTGCAGGTAAGCCTGAGGTGTGCTGAGAAGTCAAAGATGTGGTACATTGACAGCGCATGCTCGAGGCATATGACTGGTGATGAAACTCAGTTCATCACACTTGTGCGTAAATGAGGTGGAAGCGTAAGTTTTGGAGACAACAAAAAGGGTAAGATAGTAGGGTCAGGAACCGTTGGTGGCAATCCTACTATTGAGTCAGTCTCCCTAGTCAGTGGACTTAAATATAACTTACTCAGCGTAGCTCAGCTATGTGATAATGGGAGAAAAGTTATATTTGATAACGCTGGATGTAAAATACTCGAGGGAAAACCAAATGAATTAATTTTAACTGCCTCTCGTATTGATAATGTCTTTAATGTACGCTGAATTTGGAAAAGAAATTTTCGAAAAATGTATGCTTAGTGTCAAAGGAAGAAAATTCATGGCTATGGCACAGGAGACTTGGTCATGTAAGCATGGACCTCCTGGCCAAATTAGCAAGAAAGCAATTAGTTGAGGGACTGCCAGAACTTAAGTTCGAAAAGGATCAATTATGCAACGCTTGTCAGGCTGGAAAACAAACTAAAACATCTTTTCACAGTAAAAATATTGTCTCAACCAAGCGTCCACTCGAGTTGCTACACTTGGATCTCTTCGGACCAGTCTAGCCGCTGAGCTTGGGTGGTAGAAGATTTTCCTTGGTCATTATAGATGACTTTTCTCGGTACACTTGGATCATCTTGCTGAGTAGCAAGGATGAAACCTTTGAGACGTTTTCAACATTAGTAAGAAAACTTAAAAATGATAAAGACCTAAAGTTAGCTCACATCCGAAGTGATATTGGTGGAGAATTCAAAAACCAAAAGTTTATTGAATTCTGTGAAGCCAGCAGCATTGACCATAATTTTTCTGCTCCTAGAACGCCTCAACAGAATGGGATAGTTGAGAGGAAAAACACAACCTTGGTTGAAATAGCCAGGACAATGCTGAGTGAGCATAGGCTTCCAAAGTACTTTTGGGGAGAAGCTGTCAACACAGTTACATACTTAATAGGGCTCTAGTCAGACCCATATTAAAGAAGACTCCCTACGAACTTTGGAAAGGACGAAAACCCAACATTGGATACTTTCGTGCCTTCGGCTGTAAATGTTTTATTCTGAATACTAAAGACAGCCTTGCTAAGTTTGATTCAAAAGCTGATGAAGCTATCTTTTTAGGCTACTCAACAAACAACAAAGCATATAGAGTTTTCAATAAACGAACTCAGGTCTTAGAAGAGTCAGTACACGTTGAGTTCGATGAAACTAACCCTGCAGGAAAAGACATGCAGCTGTCTGAGGATGATCCATACTCAGCATCCGCTGACCAAGAAATAGCCGCTGAGTCACTACCTCAAGGGCTGACCAAAGGTAAAAGCGAAACTCAAATTGTTTTCACTGACCAATCTATACATGCAGAGATTGTTGAAACACAACCAGCTCAAGACATCACTCTGCCAAAAGAGATCAGAATACCAAGAGGACACTCGGAGAGTGCCATTCTTGATGCTGCTGAAAACACGCTGATGACAAGAAATCAACTCAGGAGATACCTCAGCAACGTGGCATTCGTCTCAGTTCAGGAACCAAAGAACTTCGCTGAAGCTGAGCACGATGAGTTTTGGATGAGTGCAATGCAAGAAGAACTCGATCAGTTCAGAAGAAATGAAGTGTGGGACTTAGTGCCAAATCCAAGAAGTCAGAAGACCATAGGAACAAGATGGGTCTTCCGCAAGAAGCTAGATGAACAATGGAACATGGTCAAGAACAAAGAAAGACTAGTAGCTCAGGGCTATAGTCAGCAAGAAGGTATTGACTACGGTGAGACCTTCGCCCCAGTGGCAATGCTAGAGGCTATAAGAATTTTATGTGCATATGCAAGTTATATGAACTTTAAATTATTTCAAATGGATGTTAAGAGTGCATTCCTTAATGGAGTTATAAACGAGGAAGTTTATCTTAATCAGCCTCCAGGGTTTGAGGATCCCAAGTTCCCAAACCATGTTTATAAACTCAAAAAGGCTCTGTATGGTCTCAAGCAAGCACCACGTGCTTGGTATGAGAGGCTGACCAGTTTCCTGCTGACTAGAAATTATGTCAGAGGTAAAGCTGATACAACATTATTCATTAAGAGGAATGGGAAAGATACCCTACTGGCTCAGATATATGTTGATGACATTATTTTTGGTGCCACTAATGAGTCCATGTGCAAGGAATTTAGTAAGCAGATGCAGACTGAGTTTGAAATGTCAATGATGGGACAACTCAACTTCTTCCTTGGACTTCAAATCAAACAAGGGAAAAATGGCATCTTCATCAGTCAAACTAAGTATGCTAAGGAAATATTGAAGAAGTATGAACTTGAGAACTGCAAGTCAATATCTACCCCTATGGGCACTGACACTATCCTCTACGCTGACGAAAATGGTAAGTCAGTAGACAGCAAACTGTACCGAGGTATGATTGGCTCTCTACTCTACTTAACTGCTAGTAGGCCGGACATTCAGTTCTCAGTATGTTATTGTGCTAGATATCAATCTAACCCTAAGGAATCTCATTACATAGCTGTAAAAAGAATCCTTAGATATTTGTAAGTCTCAGTGAATGCATGTTTATGGTATCCCAATACTTATGATTTCACACTCATTGGATACACTGACGCTGACTACGGACGAGACAAGCTTGAACGAAAGAGCACCTCAGGAGGATGTCACTTCCTTGGAAGCTGTCTTGTGTCTTGGTTCAGTAAGAAGAGTCGTCAGTAGCCCTGTCAACCACTGAAGCTGAGAACATTGCTGTTGGAAGCTGTGTTGCTCAAGTCCTTTGGATTAAGCAACATCTAGAAGATTATGGCGTTCAGACTAAAACAATTGAAGTCAAATGTGACAACAAGAGTGCCATTGACCTATCAAAGAACCCAATCCAGCACAGCAGGATGAAGCACGTCAGCATAAGACATCACTTCATCAGAGATCATGTACTCAAGGGAGAGATAAAGCTGACCTATGTCCCAACGGATGAGCAGCTTGCTGATATCTTCACAAAGCCACTGGATCGTGAGCAATTCAACATACTTAGAGAAGCCATTGGTATGTTTAATCCTCTTCAATAAATTCCAAGTATAATATGTGATATATGCATGCTGAGTTGATTACCATGCTGAGTGATTTATGCTAAATCAATGTCTATTACATGCTGAGTAGACATACACGATGAGTGGTTATCTTAAGCTGAGTTACCAAGCACACGAATAATTCCTTTGCGTAGAACTGATTACTCAGAACATTAAATGTTTAGAATTCTTAACACTGAGTAAAAGATCCGTTGCACAAATTAATGCTAAACACGCGAATTAAATAGCCACCTAGGATGACGTAAGCGCAATAATTAGAAAATACATGCGCCGATTGTGTCATAAATGCCAGAATCCTTATCGGTTGAGTATCTCGAGGTCAAACGGCCACCTCAACGCTTCAGATCAACTCGACACCTCTATAAATAGTGGACGAATTCCCACTTGTACCTCTTTACGCTCAGAAATTTCTGGTATTCAAATCCTCTCTTTTCTAAAATTCTCAAACTTCTCAAATTTCTCTAAGAATCATGTCTAACGATTTTCAGAACGTCTCCGGTGCCGGTTACGACGATAACCGCTCCGATGAAAACCCTCCATCTCTTGCTCAGCAGGAATATAGCGAGACTCCCACCAAGTCTCAAGAACCTGGTCAGCGTGACCATTCTAAGGTCACTACCCCGAGCAAGAAAACCCAAGCTGACCAAGCTACCTCTTCGAAAGGGAAAAAGAAGCAGGATAAGGGAAAGAAACTGATGGAACGTACCTACTCCCTTATTTACAACAGCGTAAGGGGATATAAGGTTGACCACTCCCGCTGGTTCTCTAAGGGCTTTGTGGAAGCTAAGCAACCCTTCTGTGAGTGGATCTCAAAGAACGGCTGGACCGAGCTGTTCTCGACTCGAGAAGCCACCTACCCTGAGTTAGTGAAGGAGTTCTACACTAACCTAAGAGCCGCAGATGATAACCGGGATTACATGGTCACCAAGGTTCAAGGAAAAGATATCTTCATCAACCCTCCTTACCTTGACAAACTGCTAAAGCTGAAAACCGAAGGAGCTAAACTTAGAAAATCAGGTGACCAAGATAAAATTGATTATCCCGCTGAGTTTTGCAAACCTGCCGGTCATGTCGGGGAAATCTCGAGCACCTCCATGGGTCAGAATCAAAAGATGGCTCATTACATACTGACCAACTTCCTCTTTCTAAAGGTCAACTCCACTTCCTCAGCGTCGAACTTCGAGCAGTGCTTCGTCTGGCACATGCTGACCTACCAGCTGATCAACATGCCAGTCTTTCTAATTGGTGGTTTTCAACTATCCTAATCAATACCTATTACTTACACCTATTTATATCACCTATTTTTACACCAATCAATCATCTTTTCTCTTCCCAATAACAAGATTCACTCATCTTCCCCATAAATATTTACCCTATTCATCTTCTTCTTCCCCAATTCACCACCATTATCTTTCATTCTAACTTTCATCCTTTCAAATTTTCTTCACCTATTTCACCCAAATTTCATCTATTTTCACCCTATTTCACAAACAAAAACAATATGCCTAGACAAAAGACCGTCGCTAACAAAACTAAGGCCACCGAAGTCAATCGATTACGGGTTCAATATGGAGCACCGTTCGATATTACGTCGGAAGCCGAAGGACGCAAATATCGCCGATTTTCTAATGTCCTAATAGAGTTCGTCGACATGCTTTTTCTTGACACCGACACGGTAAATACTCTTTCTTTTACCGAGCGTATTGATGAATTTCTTACCGTTCTTGGTTGGAAACGATTTTCTAGTATGCGTTTTCCTAGTCTTAAATCGCATATTATTGAGTTTTTGGTTACTCTAACCTATGACATGAAGAAAGGAGTTATCTCTTTTCGGAATGATGGAGTTCGTTATGATGTTGGGTATGCGGCCATGAACCGTTGGTTTGGTTTTCCTACTCGAAATTTTTATTCAAAGCCAAAGCCTTTTGATTCACACACGGTTTGGAATTCTTTAACCGGTTTAGATGTTTTTAGTCCAAAGAATACATCTAGTAAGCTAATTAAGGATGATTGTATCTTCTTCTTTCACAAGTTTTTATCATTTTCCTTATTTGGTCGGGTTGAAAGTTCAAAAGTGCAAGTTCGTGATTTGGTTGTGTTAGATGCTATTTTTAAAGGTTTGACCATTGATAGTATCGAGATGCTATTTACTAATTTAGTTCGAGCTTCCAAGTCCCGCAATAAGCAAGTGCCTATGGGTAATTTAATTACCGGTATTGTTTTGGGCGCTCGAGGTGAATTAGCGGATTATCAAAATATGTCTCATGTTGGTTTACCTTCATTGGATCTCACGGCACTTCAAAGGGCCAATTTATTGAAGAAAATGGGACCGCCCGCTTTTATATCTTATGCGGATCGCACAAGACGTGTTTTTGCTACCATGGGTAGTGAAGCCTCGGGTTCTCAAGGTTTAGGTGCCCAAGATGATGATGAGGAGGATGAAGAGGAATTTGATGAAGAAGAAGAGGCGGAGGAGAATGTTGATGTTAATGCCACCGAGCAAGCAAATGTGGAACCGAATGAAGAAGAACAAGTTGGATGGCCACGTGTTTTGACACAAATGAACGAGCATAACCGTCACATGAATTTGCGGTTAGATGAAGTCGTTACCAACAATACCGAAATGAGTTCGAGGATAAACACGGTGGATGCCAATATCACTACTTTGAGACGTGAGCACAAATCTACTCGTCGCCGGTTGCTATCTTTCTTCCGCCGCCAAGGAGTTGAGACTACGCCTTCTCCACCACCTTCACCTTGATAGGTTTTATCCTTTCTATCTTTAACTCATTTTCGTTATTATTATTATGTCTTGTTCAATTTGGTACAATATTTAAAATTATGTTTGGTACAATTTTCTTTATTATTATGTTTGAATGTTATGGTATTCTATTTTTCAATTCTAATTCGTATGGTTTATTTCGTACTATTTTTCGTGTTTTATCGCCTTTTGCACCAATGAGGACATGGTCCAAATTAAGTGTGGGAGGAGGTATTTCATATTCATTTTATTTAAGTACGAATGAATGCAGCGAATGAGAATGAATGCTATTTATTTAAAGTATAAATGCATGTTGTTATTCAATTTTCAAATATAATATGCAACATTTTTCCAAATCAATTGCAACATTTTTGCTTATAAAGTGCAACACTTTTAAAAATAATAGCAATTTTTCATAAACATATATTTTTGTTAAGTATATATTTCATATGTTTCAAACATTTTAACTTTCAAAATAATGTTAAGCATATTTTAAGGTTATCATTATTGATAGAAATAATATTTCTATACGGGCTATATTTTTACAGATATTTTTACAAGTCTCCGATACGATTTTATCAAAAACGTCTCGAGTAAATGTATATAAGTAAAATTTCTTTAGTTTCAAATCTCTACTTTATACCATGAATTCATGATAAATATAAATCTTATTTTCAGTTTTCAATTAGGTTTATAGGCATAAATCGAACTAACAACTTTAGCTTTTTAGCTCGATATTATTTTTCGTCTTACATTAAAAACCAATTGAAGTTTTTAAGGAAACTTTAGCCATAATACATGTTGAATTTCAAGTCAATATAGGATGAATGTGCTATTTTTCTTTCCCAATTTTATTTTCGTGTTAATTAAATCAAGTAGTCGTATTCTTAACTTTTGGCCACGATTGAGACCAACCTTATCACAATCGAGGTATGAAAGGGAAGAACATTAAGTACCGTTTACTTTTGGCCACGATTGCGACCACCCTTATCACGGTCGAGGTATGAAAGGAACGTTAGAAATTAAAGCAAAATTAAACGTGTTTAAAGTTTTAAGTAACGATTGCGTCCACCCATGGCATGGTCGGTACCTCTTAAACGAACACGAAAGCAAATTAATGCGTATAAAGTTACGATCGAGACCACCCTTATCTTGGGCGTAACTAAGCAAATATATTAAACATAAGTCCTTAATAAATCTATATTTGTAATAGATTAGGTTTGAGAAAGGAAATTTTGTGCTTAGAAATGCCTTGAGACGAAAGATTCTGAAACATGCGTGCTTACACCGTCCCGAATACTTCAATATAAAAATTGAGATACAAGACGAGTGATATATCTCTTTTACACAAGCTAGTTTGATGCTTTGCGTATAAATTTACCGTGAAAAGTTTATCTTTCGGTTTAACTAATTCAAAAAGGAATATATGGGTATATGTTCTATTTATAAAGAGATTGATTAAAGGATAAATTTAGTGAAATTTTTGCTCGGGACTAGCAAAAGCTTAAGTGTGGGAGTTTGTTAAGCCCAAAATATACCTAAAATATCATACATAAATACATTAAATTTACATTGAAATCGTGTTAATTATGTTCATTTGGAATACTTTTACGTCCTTATTTACTTCTTTGATACAAGGTACCTAAATATTTGGTAAAATCCAAATAGGAGCGAAAACGGAGCTAAAACGGAGCTAAAATGGAGGAAAAACCTTAAAAACGTACCAAGAATGCATATCAGTCAGAAGTACACTCAAGGAGGACAAGAAGCAGTCGAGAGACGGGGAGAAAAGCCCCTGTCGCGACTGAGATTCTCAAAATCTCAGTCGCGACTTTCTAAATCTCAAACACCAAAGTCGAAGTTTTCAGCCTTTTTCTGCACCCCCTGTCGCGACTGAGATTCTCGGAATCTCATATGAGACATCGAAGAATTCTGCACAGTTTTCACATGTTTAAATCCAAGAAACGCGTCTGTTCGTTTGGATAAAAGCGACCCTTCACCAGCGGACATGACCCGTCATTTACAACCCTTCAACAACTATAAATAAGTGATCCAATTCAGAAATCAAGGTTGGAAAAGTTAGAGAAATTAGAGAAGAAAGTTATTATGTTGAAACTCTGACTCAGAAATGAGTCAGAAAGTTAGAGTTCGTTTCTGTAAGCAATCGTGCTATACACGAATTGTATTTAGATTAGTTATATATAGTATTAGTTTAGTTTTCATTCTGATAGTGGACGAGACCAGTCTCTATTCCGAAGATCCAGCGAGAAGAATTGACGGCTGAAGCGCATGAGGTTTGACGAGCCTACGGAGTTTGAGAGAAAGATTGACGACCCGGATCTCAAAGTTTTCGTTACAATGCTATCCAAGTTTCTACTTCTCTGTTAACTTGTGAAAATTCACATTTCATTAATGATATACTTATTTATTCAATACATTCTTACTGTTTGTTATTTTGATATCGTTCTGACAAAAATGATTTTCAAAATGATAAATTGGTGTTTTTATTAAAACGTTCTATTCCATCTTATTCATATAAGAACTTTGTTGAACACTTAACAAATTTAGTTTTTACGGATGACATGATCGCTGATCGCGGCTTATCAAAAATAAAACACTAGTTTGATTAAGGTAGGAATCATCTCTACGCTAGGGGGATTTCTATAGTTCGAAGCCATTTAATTGAGTAAATCGCTATATTGTTACATGTCCATAATCTCACAAAGTTAAAGTTGTTTACTTTGCTTTATGAAAATAAGTTCTATTTTATTCCAATTGCGGAAGTATCTGTCTTGTAATCAAAACCTCAAAGACGGAACTGTTCTCTAACCTCAATATAATCCTTCTATCTAATCCTAATTTACCAAAACCAATTCAATCAATTAAACGATATTCTTTTGTTAAACCTAAACACGTGACTAAACTGAATTAAATAAAGTTTTAGTTAAAAAGCGTTCCCTGTGGGTTCGATATCTTTTATTACTACAAGCGTATACCGTGCACTTGCGGAAATCGCTCAACACAAATCATGATGGATCCTATACTTATCTGAATGCCACTGAGTCTGGTCGAAGAATCATTGACTCAGCTCAAGCTCTCCTCTAGGACCTCCATCAAACCAATGCTGACGCCGTTGGGTCAGTTCCTGTTGAGCCAACTCAACTTTCCTCTGTCACTCAGCTTCTCACAGAAATCAAAGGTTTTAAGGATCTTCTGAGTGTCATTACATCACTCCAGTCTCAACAGCCCAAGCAGGAATCAATAGTAAAGCTGGCCGAACTCCAGCTGACAATGGTCAATCACATGAACTCTCTCCAGGGTCAATTTCAAAACCTGTCAGCTGCGAACTCCATGTATGCAACTTCTGCTGAAGTTCATCAACTCTTCAACCAGCTTCACTCTGAGCAAGCCATAACTAACGAGCAACTCTCTTCCACCTCCCAATGCTCCATTGAGCAAATTAGTGAGGTTGTCCGTCTACTCAACTTGAGTAAGGAAGAGATGGAAACTGACCAACTCAAAACAAATGAGCTTCTGCAATACTCCCAATCCATCTTCAAACATGTGCGTCATTCGAATGCTCAACGTCAGTATTATGACTCGGCTCTGCTTAAAATGTTTCATCAAGCTTTTGCCATGCTGACTGACAATATCACATGGGTTGGGAAGTCTCAAGAATACATTATGAGTATGCTCAGTGCCTCGGTCAGGGTTCCCCGCTCTGTCTTGGATGATGGTGTTCCTGTCTTTGATGGTATTAATGAAAGCACGCGCAAGCTTAAGGCATTCTCTGTACGGTTAACTCGTGCTGCCCTCAACGACACCTTCATTCCTCCTCTACCTGATGCTGGCAAAACGGGGGAGAAAGAACAAGCTGAAAGAACTCAGCATACAGGAGAAGCATCTGGAAGTCAGTAGAAACAAAAGGGAAAAACCAAAGAGCATTATGCCCACATCAACTACAAGAAAAAATAGCTTGACTAGGATTGCTAGATTTAGCTTTTAAAACTTGTATTCTTTTCCTAATATATTTTGTTGTGCTGACCATCAATTCAAAACTATGCATGCATCTACCTTTTTTTCAAATTGACTAAACTTATGTGATGCTTTCTTATGTTTTGTGCTAAACATTTAACGTATCTTCATTAAATCAACTGTGTTATGTGCCTACACTGCTTCATGATTGTCTGCTATGTTGATCTATAAGTTGACCTCTTTTATATGTCCTCTTAACTAAAACTCATTGAACAAAGATATACTCAGCGTACTCTGATATCTAAATCTTCCGCAGAACTTAACTGAGTTAAATAGAATATGTTCCATGAGTTGACATATTTCTGAAAACCGACCTTAGACTTACTTGATTAAACCTTGAAATGTTTAAAGTAAAACTAAGTCAGTAGCTCAACCCTTACGGGGGAGTATCTTGAGAAAAACAAGGTCAACTATCATGGGGGAGTTTGTTGAAACACCTTTCCACATGATTTTGATTTGACAAAATTATTTATGTGAATGATAAAAATATTCTAACACATTAAATTTAAATGCTTTGATTTATTCACACTAATGTGTTTGTTCAATGATGAGTTAATTTGATTTATAAGACATTAAGATAAGAAGCCTAAAGGCCCATAAGAGGAAGTCAAGCCCAAGTCAAACAGATCAAGACCTCACGGCCCAGGAAGACAAAACGCAGTCGTTTTAAGCAAAGCACTAACTCAGCATGAAGAAGGATCGAGAAGCCTTCTATCAATTGCTTCAAGATGAAGCTGCTGAGTTGAATGACAAGAAGTACAAGTCAGCGGCAGAACAGAACCAACTTAGAGACAAAGTATTTCTACTTTGGGTAAAGCTCAGAAGACACAGTAAGCTATCTGGAAGACTTTACTATTAATGTCGAAACATTCTGTTCATCTGACGAAAAGCTGCTGAGCACTGCCGTAGACAGAAGATACAAGAATCTCATTGGCCAACGACACTGAGCACGTCCAGAGTGAAAGCGACAGGAAGTCGTTAGCCTCCAACGGTTATTTTGAAATTCGAAATCACCGGTGCTTGAAGTGTCACTATAAATAGGCCTTTCAAATGCTTCATTCGAGGCAGATCTTCAATCAAGTCGAAACGCTGACCAAATTCATACTTGAAGTTCTGTGAGAAAAGCAAAGCAAATCTTACACCAATTCCAATCATTGTGTAAAAGTCTAGAGTGATTTCATTCATCTAAAGTGTCTTAGCAATTGTTGTTTAGGACAAACACTTATCATTTCTAGAAGAATAGAAAGGAGAAGCTGAGTACTCGGTTATAGTACTCAGCGGTAGGTATAGGAGTGAGTAGAGGAATAGAGGAAGGTACTCTTGTATACTCAACTTCTGTTGTAAAAGGTTTCGTGCTCTACCTTTAAAGAGCTCAGTAGAGGATTCAAAAAGCTCGGAACGAGTTCCGGGGACTGGACGTAGGCGGAGAGGCCGAACCAGGATATGTCTGCTGAGTAACATATTTCCAACCTTTAAACTCCTTTATATATTGCTTGCTATAAAACTGACTAAGTAACGAACTCACGCTGAGTTGAGTGCACTAAGAAGCTGAGTTCAGGAATAGACTTAAGTGTTATCTCCTGACTCAAGGAAAGAAACAAACTTAGTCACCAGTTGACTAAGTTTGTGTCTTAAAACTACTTAGCGTCGCTGTGTAAACCTTTTCTTAAAGAAAAGAAGTCTGAAGGAAAATAGGCTAACGTATAGCAGCGGAAATATAAAAATTTTAACCTATTTCCATTAACCCCAAGATCCGTTAATCGTTATTTCATACAAAGAGGGATAAGAAGAAATACCTTTTAGATGTTCTATCTACCATTGCAAACGAAGTGCCCACAACTCTTACTTCGAGTTCCCGAGCACAAAACAAAACAATAGAAGATCAAGTTAGAATCAACCGTTTATTAACAACCAAAGTAGATTGTCTCTAATTAATCAACACAAGATCAAGGATAAAGAGAAAGAGATGAAAATCAATTGAACGGAAGGAAGTGGTGGAAAATCTCGTCCTCGAGCTAGGGGTCGAAATTCTCTCTCTTGCTTTAGGGTAGGAATTCGAAATTCTCTAGTGTAATTGCTTAGGGTGAATTCGAAATTCACTACATGGGGGGTATTTATAATCTCTTGTATCTAATCCCTAGTTAGATAGAATTAGGTTACTGAATAAGAATTTAATTCGGAATAGAATTCTTAATTATTATCTATTAATATATCTAAATATAAAAGATAATAATAATAACCTTATTGGATAATAATAGGAGTAATATAATCTAATTAAAACTCCTAACTTATTTATCCTTTAATTAATTTAATTCATAATCCTAATCTAATTAGGATTTGATAAAATCAAATTAATTATTTATGTATTTAACATACATAAAATCGCCCCCCCTTTAGTAATGGGCCTTATTGGGCTCAGTTGGGCTTCCGTCAATTAATTAGCATATGTCTCTCTTTTGGGTTCCAAGTCTTATGTGTGACTCATTAGGTTCTTATTGCTACTAGCCGTATGCAACTTATTAAATTAATTTTCAAAGAATTATATTTAATCTTTGCATAACGGAATGATGTACAAAGTATGTGATTAGCAAGTCCGCAATCATTCCCCTATAGCTATAAGAAGACAGATTGATTCTGTCGTTGACCTTTCCGTATTAGTTACGGTATAATTCGATTCTTTATCAACTACGTCCTTGAACTGAATCTTATGACTATGGATAATATCAAGTCATATATAGCGAGACGTTCATTTTACTTGTTCTGGCCGAGTCAACTCCAATTATATAGGTTAAGAGAAATCGTATTTCAATCTTAAGCTATCACCTTGCAAGGATTTAGAGTCAAGACTTCCACAAGCGATCCATGGACATATCTCCCATTTATCGGGAGTGATAAATGCTCAATCCAATGTATAACGATCCTGCAATCACTTCCTATGATACCCAACCTCTGTTGTTCACACCCTAGAGTCATCTCTGTTAAGGATCGTGTTACAACAGGATCAAAGCGTCACGTTCAGTAATCCAGAATGACCAATTAACATTCCTTTGAGTCTGAGGATTATTTATACCTATTAATACCAATGAGATGAACAGGTGACAAGGATGAATCTACCCATCCTGTTATCTCAAGTCGGGTCCCCAATCCTAATGAACTACTTTTCATCAGATCCATGTAACTGTCCAGATATCTATATATATGAAGCTTGTGAGATCAGCTTTCTGTCAGACAGAAGACACTGTTACATGCAAGTCTCAATAGTGATATGTCAATCCTAAACATATTACTTGACTTGGGGTGGTTTTAAGTTTATTAGTTTATTACAAAGTTTCGTCTCACTTCATGCTTGTATGAACACTTTATAATCACTTTAAACAAACTTACGGATTTCCTTTTATTAGACTTTATTTAGTGCTTAAAAGGGATTGCCTTTATATAGTCATAAAACATATATCTCATTAAAACAAATGATATAAAGAACAATTGATTTACATTAAGTTTGTATCCTAGAAAAATTGTCTATAGGACACTAAACCCCAACATACTCCCACTTGGACTAAAGCCAATTGTTTCTATAACTTATCCCAGTAGAAGTTAGATGACGATCATGTACTTTCTGGGTTAAGGGCTTTGTCAACGGATCTGCAACGTTGTCCTCTGTAGGTACTCTTTCTATTCTCACATCTCCTCTTGCCACAATTTCTCTTATAATGTGGTATCGCTTTAGGTAATGCTTGGATGCATTATGAGACCATGGTTCCTTTGCTTGCGCAATGGCTCCATTATTATCACAGTACAGTGTAATGGGATTTACAATGTCAGGCACCACACCAAGTTCAGTAATGAACTTCCTAATCCAAACCACTTCCTTTGCTGCTTCCGCAGCAGCGATATACTCTGACTCGGTCGTAGAGAAAGCTACATTTCCTTTCTTGGAACTCTTCCAGCTGACCGCGCCCCCATTCAAGATAAACAGGTATCCTGATTGGGACTTGAAATCGTTCTCATCTGTGAGATGACTTGCATCTGAAAATCCTTTTATTTTCAGATCCCCTTCTCCGTACACTAGAAACATATCTTTAGTTCTTCTCAAGTACTTAAGAATGTTTTTGACGGCAATCCAGTGCTCGTCTCCCGGATTTCCTTGGTAACGACTCGTTATACTTAACGCGAACGCTACGTCAGGTCTAGTGCATAGCATAGCATACATAATCGAACCGATTGCGCTGGCGTACGGGACTACAGCCATGCGCTTCTTATCATCATCGGTTTTAGGACATTGATGATTGTTTAACTTTACTCCATGTAGCATGGGTAAGTTACCTCGTTTCGATTCAAGCATGCTAAACCGCTTTAGCACCTTTTCGATGTATGTAGCCTGTGAAAGACCAAGCAGTCTTCGTGATCTATCTCTGTAGATCTTTATACCAAGTATATAAGCTGCTTCACCGAGGTCTTTCATTGAGAAGTTACCAGATAACCAAACTTTTACCGACTGTAGTAGAGCTACGTTATTTCCTATTAATAATATATCGTCCACATATAATATCAGAAATGCTACAGAGCTCCCACTTGCTTTCTTGTAAATGTAAGCTTCTTCGCAATTTTGTTCGAAACCAAATTGTTTTATGGTTTCGTCAAAACGCTTGTTCCAGCTTCTAGATGCTTGCTTGAGTCCATAAATGGATCTCTGAAGTTTGCAAACCTTGTTTGCATCATTTGATATGAAACCTTCAGGTTGCATCATATATACATCCTCAAGCAGGTTTCCGTTTAGGAAAGCTGTTTTCACATCCATTTGCCAAATCTCGTAATCGTAGTGAGCGGCAATAGCAAGCATTATTCTGATTGATTTGGACATAGCCACAGGAGAGAAAGTTTCGTCATAATCAATTCCTTGCTTCTGATGATATCCTTTCGCTACTAACCTAGCTTTGTAGGTGCTAACCTTTCCATCCATGTCAGTCTTCTTTTTGAAGATCCACCTGCACCCAATGGGTTTTATCCCTTCGGGTGGATCAACCAAAGTCCACACTTAGTTGGTGTACATGGAATCCATCTCAGAATCTATGGCTTCAAGCCATGCTTTAGAATCTGGACTGTTAAGAGCCTCTTCGTAGTTTTCAGGTTCGTCGTCTAACACGGGAACCTCATCATTATCTCCCACTAGAAAACCATATCTAATAGGGAGTTCACGAACTCTTTGTGTTCTACGAAGGGGTGGCACTTGAGTCTCATCTAATGGGACTACATCGGGTTCCTCGGCCGCTTCTGTTGTTTCAGTTGGTGTTTCTTGTTCATGAACTTCATCAAGTTCAATCATGCTTCCCTTTTCTGTGTCTTTGAGAAACTCTTTCTCTAAGAAGGTTGCGTGCTTGGATATTATTACTTTCTGATCATCTGGATGATAGAAGTAATATCCCACAGTTTCCTTAGGGTATCCAACGAAGAAACATTTATCAGATTTAGAATCTAGTTTGTCGGACGCAATGCATTTGACATATGCTGAACAACCCCATACTCTTATGAATGAGAACACGGGTTTCCTACCAACGAACAATTCATATGGTGTGGAACTAGCGGATTTAGTTGGTACTCGATTTAGGGTGAAGAGGGCGGTTTCTAAGGCGTAGCCCCAGAATGTCTTTGGAAGTAATGCTATGCTCATCATGGATCGTACCATATCTAGTAAGGTATGGTTTCTCCTCTCGGATACACCATTGTGTTGTGGTGTATAGGGAGGTGTCCATTGTGAGTATATCCCACATTCAGTTAGATAATTCAGAAAATCATCTGAAAGATATTCGCCACCTCGATCGGATCGAAGTGTCTTTATTTTCTTTCCTAATTGATTTTCGACTTCATTCTTGAAGCATTTGAATTTCTCAAAAGCTTCGGACTTGTGCTTCATCAAGTAGATATAACCATATCGGGTATGGTCGTCTATGAAGCTAATGAAGTATCTGAATCCTCCTCTTGCTTGGACTGACATAGGACCGCATACATCCGAATGAATGAGTCCTAGAGTGTCTGATACACGTTCACCTTTATTGCTAAAGGGTGTCTTTGTCATTTTACCTTTTAAACATGCTTCGCATGTTTCCAATGATTCAGGATCAATTGAATTTATAAGCCCATCTTGATGTAGCTTAAGCATGCGTCTTTTGTTTATATGGCCTAAACGACAATGCCACAAGTAAGTTGAATTATCTAGCTTATGTCTTTTGGTATCAATTGCGAAAACAGAAATTTTGTCATCTAACACATAAATCCCATTTTGTGATATTCCTGAAAAATAGAAAATCGAATCTCTATAAAAATCGCAACGTTTGTCTTTTATTGAAATATGAAAACCATCGTCAACAAGACGGCTAATAGAAATAATGTTACGAGACATTTGTGGAACGTATAAACAGTTCCTTAATTCTATTACAAGCCCAGAGGGAAAATTTAAAACATAATCTCCAATTGCGAGGGCGGCAACTCTTGCTCCATTTCCTACTCGCAAGTTTATGCTTCCTTTCTTTAATTCCTTAGTCCGATTTAGTTCCTGCATATTTGTACAAATATGAGATCCGCATCCGGTATCAAGTACCCAAGATTCAGACTGTGAAATTGTATTTATTTCAATATAGAACATACCAGATGTTGAAGCACTGCCTTTTTCCTTCTTGAGGGAGGCTAGGTACTCCTTGCAGTTCCTTTTCCAATGCCCGTCTTTACCACAGAAGTGGCACTCTCCTTTGGGCTTCTTCACTTCCTTTCCATTAGCTTTAGTGGGCATGGCTCCCTTGCTTTTCTTGGGATATTTAGGATTGGGAAAATTCCCCTTCCTTTTCTTTGATCCCTCTATGACAAAAGCTGATATTGCCTTGTCCTTTTTCATATTGGGCTCAACTGACTTGAGCATATTTGTAAGCTCTTCAAGAGATGTTTTCAAGTCATTCATCTGATAGTTCATAATGAACTGTGAATAACTCTCTGGGAGGGATTGAAGAATTAAGTCTATGCTTAGTTCGTTATCCATCGTGAATCCAATACTAGAAAGTTTGGTAATATAGCCAATCATCTTGATACAATATGTCATGACGGATGTGCCCTCTTGCATCCTGCTACGATATAGTAACTTGGATATCTCGTAGCGTTCGCACCTAGTCTGTTTCCCAAACAGTTCTTTAAGGTGCATGATGATGGAATAGGCATCTATTTCCTCATGTTGCCTTTGTAATTCCGGTGTCATCGGTGCAAGTATGATGCATCCCGCATGATCATCATCAACTTTGTGCTTCTGGTAAGCATCAATTTCTTCAATGGGAGCATCATCAGCATGGATAGGGGGTATCGATGTATCAAGTACATACCCTATCTTATCGAACTTCAAAACAATTTTGAGGTTACGAAACAAGTCGGTGAAGTTTGAACCGTTCAACTTGTTATCGGTAAGAATGTTTTGCAGATTGGTTTTAGTCATGATTTTAAGAGTGTTTAATTAAACCTGAGAGTGAGAAAGAGTAAACGTATGTTATTCATTTGCTTTAAAGTATATCAATCTAAAATTATAGGCCTTTTAGTTTATTTTAGATTGCTCCCACTATTTTTTCAAATTAATAGCCCTCCATATTAATTCGAAGAATTTCACAAATCCTTTAGTGAGCTAGGATCCTAACTCCTGAGATTTCGCCTTGAGTTTGCTCAACAAGCTAGTCTCATTCGTTAGGTAGATTCATGTAATCAATCACATTTTTAATATGATTCCTAGGTTATTGGGTTACTAACCACATTAGTAACTAATATGCTATTCACATTAATCCCAACCATATTGCCCATTAGTTTATGACAACATGAGTTTGCTCATCCAATTATCATAATCTAATTTAAGTATTACCCCATATTCATGAAAAATGATTTTCGATAATTCAGGTGTTACCGTAAGACCCCGAGCTTGAGTTTGCTCAACAACCCAAAGGCCCACAGTACTGCCGGCTGCATTATAATATTAGGGAGGGGCAACCGATTTTAATAACTTGTTTATTTACTTAACTTTTTAATGAGGGATTTTATTTTAGGTCTCATAATCTAACTTAGTCTTGATTTGCTTTAGTATACATCAGACACATACATTGACGTTATGGACATATTATCTAAATTATTCCGTCGAGCCAGAGACGGAATAAAAAGGGCCAAACCTAGGGAAATACTAATTATTACATATTTCTCTTTAGGTCCTCCGTCTTCTCCATGGCGCCTTGAAATTACATATTAATTTCTATACTACTAAAAAAAAACTTCAATTAAATTGAAGGGAATTAGATGAGAGGAGAAATTACAATAGATAGTAGAAAGGCAGGACTCGCATGCCCTATTTCAAAAATACCAAAAGACTAAAAGAGGGTCCAAATATGTCCATAACTAACTCCAAACATGCATAGACTCAATTAAATAAATTTAATTGGTTGATTACATAAGTATTTTATGTAATATTTAGGTTAATCACATTAACTCATCAAATTAACTTTCATCCAATTTTACTTCTAACAGTTTCGTATCCTTTTATATTTACTTTTAGATTAATATAACTATACAAAACTTTAATTATGCACGTCCCAATTATTTTGATTTGAATTCATTTAAACCTTTTTGATTTACAAATAGTTAAAACAAACTTTTAAATAAATTTTCATTCGATAATCAAAATAGAAAACTATTAATTTCTGAAACACACACACACACACACATATATATATATATATATATATATATATAACTAATTTTAAACGATTTAAAATCAAATGGGTATCGGGACGGGCCCGAGGTCGGGCTGCTGCCGTTTGGCAGCAGCCCTAGGCGTTTGACCCGCCGCTGCCTTGCGGCAGCGGCGGCCAGGCGCCGCCCGCGGTTGCTGCTGCGCGGCAGCAACCGCGCGACAGCAGTCGAGTCGCGCCGTAAGGCGCGACCCGAGCTGCTGTAATAATTTTTTTAATATATATATATATATATATCAATTTTAAAACGGTTTTAAAACGATTTTCAGAAAATAGGAAAAACTATTATAGATTTTCCGTTTTATCTTTTAGAATAAATAAAACTGATTTTATCAATCTAACCATAAAACTAATAGATTTTGTTATAATGATTATCAACCAAAATTATTAGGAACATGTGCACAATTTATTTTAATTAACAATTAATTAAAACTTATTTATCTTTTAGAACTAATTAATCAAAACAGTTTTGTTAATTAACCTAACTATAAATATTTATTCAACCTGATTGAAAAACTTCTAAATTTTCATATATGATATAACGGATTTAACGCATGCTCTGATACCACTGAAGGAAAATAGGCTAACGTATAGCAGCGGAAATATAAAAATTTTAACCTATTTCCATTAACCCCAAGATCCGTTAATCGTTATTTCATACAAAGAGGGATAAGAAGAAATACCTTTTAGATGTTCTATCTACCGTTGCAAACGAAGTGCCCACAACTCTTACTTCGAGTTTCCGAGCACAAAACGAAACAACAGAAGATCAAGTTAGAATCAACCGTTTATTAACAACCAAAGTAGATTGTCTCTAATTAATCAACACAAGATCAAGGATAAAGAGAAAGAGATGAAAATCAATTGAACGGAAGGAAACGGTGGAAAATCTCATCCTCGAGCTAGGGGTCGAAATTCTCTCTCTTGCTTTAGGGTAGGAATTCGAAATTCTCTAGTGTAATTGCTTAGGGTGAATTCGAAATTCACTACATGGGGGGTATTTATAATCTCTTGTATCTAATCCCTAGTTAGATAGAATTAGGTTACTGAATAAGAATTTAATTCGGAATAGAATTCTTAATTATTATCTATTAATATATCTAAATATAAAAGATAATAATAATAACCTTATTGGATAATAATAGGAGTAATATAATCTAATTAAAACTCCTAACTTATTTACCCTTTAATTAATTTAATTCATAATCCTAATCTAATTAGGATTTGATAAAATCAAATTAATTATTTATGTATTTAACATACATAAAATCGCCCCCCTTTAGTAATGGGCCTTATTGGGCTCAGTTGGGCTTCCGTCAATTAATTATCATTTGTCTCTCTTTTGGGTTCCAAGTATTATGTGTGACCCATTAAGTTCTTATTGCTACTAGCCGTATGCAACTTATTAAATTAATTTTCAAAGAATTATATTTAATCTTTGCATAACGGAATGATGTACAAAGTATGTGATTAGCAAGTCCGTAATCATTCCCCTAGAGCTATAAGAAGACAGGTTGATTCTGTCGTTGACCTTTCCGTATTAGTTACAATATAATTCGATCCTTTATCAACTACGTCCTTGAACTGAATCTTATGACTATGGATAATGTCAAGTCACATATAGCGAGACGTTCGTTTTACTTGTTCTGGCCGAGTCAACTCCAATTAGATAGGTTAAGAGAAATCTTATTTCAATCTTAAGCTATCACCTTGCAAGGATTTAGAGTCAAGACTTCCACAAGCGATCTATGGACATATCTCCCATTTATCGGGAGTGATAAATGCTCAATCCAATGTATAACGATCCCGCAATCACTTCCTGTGATACCCAACCTCTGTTGTTCACACCCCAGAGTCATCTCTGTTAAGGATCGTGTTACAACAGGATCAAAGCGTCACGTTCAGTAATCCAGAATGACCAATTAACATTCCTTTGAGTCTGAGGATTATTTATACCTATTAATACCAATGAGATGAACATGTGACAAGGATGAATCTACCCATCCTGTTATCTCAAGTCGGGTCCCCAATCCTAATGAACTACTTTTCATCGGATCCATGTAACTGTCCAGATATCTATATATATGAAGCTTGTGAGATCAGCTTTCTGTCGGACAGAAGACACTGTTACATGCAAGTCTCAATAGTGATATGTCAATCCTAAACATATTACTTGACTTGGGGTGGTTTTAAGTTTATTAGTTTATTACAAAGTTTCATCTCACTTCATGCTTGTATGAACACTTTATAATCACTTTAAACAAACTTACGGATTTCCTTTTATTAGACTTTATTTAGTGCTTAAAAGAGATTGCCTTTATATAGTCATAAAACATATATCTCATTAAAACAAATGATATAAAGAACACTTCATTTACATTAAGTTTGTATCCTAGAACAATTGTCTATAGGACACTAAACCCCAACAAAGTCAGCCTTAACAGACAAAATTTTAAATAGTTCCTATCCCCCCCATTGGAACTAACCTTGTCACGTTATACAGGACCAACACAAAGCAATATCTCTTTTCCGAATCAAAGTTTTTTCGAAGCTAAAAATCCATGAGGTAGAGGTAATGGGAATATACTTAAGTAAAGAAATGTACTACTTTATCTTCTCTTATTTAAAAACAGGAGCCTTATCAGAGGACAAATTGAAAAAATCAAAGTCATCTGCAAGTCAGGGCGCTATGATGTGATCAACGACACTCTCTAGAGAAGGTCAAGTTGCCACCTTTGGCTCAAACTGGGGTTTTGAAGATGCATAATATATACTAAAAGAAATTCGCAAGGGAGATTGTGGTGACCATGAAGAGAAAGATGCATTGGTTAGAAAGGCACTCCTACAGGTCTTTTACTAATAAAAATGACCGAAGATGCGACCAAATTTGTCATTAAATGCAAAACATGTTAGGCACACCGCAACAATAAGAAAAGTCATTCATCGAGTCTAGCCATTTGCGACATGGGGTATTGATATTGTAGGCCTTTTTCCCGAAGTGTGGGATCAAAGGAAATATCTCGTGGTAGTCATTGATCACTTCCTAAATGGGTTGAATAGAAGTCGTGTCTACAATCCCATCCAAATGGATCATTAAATTCATGGAACACTCCATACTGAGCAGACAGTGGCGAATACAGAACTGCTCGGCTGGGGGGGCCAATTTAACACCAAGCCGAGCGGCCCAATTTTACACCAAGCGAAAACGTAAAAAAAAAGCAATGATATAAAAAGTAGTAGTTATACCAATAATTCCAATAAAATATAGTTAAAAAATACACCGCTAATTAGTTCCTATTAGCAGAAGGCAGCGATCTACTAACAACTTTAGAACTATCAATAGGTGGCAAGAATATTCTTCGAGATCTCATATTCTGAAAATTTTGCAAAATCAGCTCATGATCAATATTAATGAAAATTTGTTTCTCAATATAACACATCAAGCAATCTCTAAGAAAATCATCTCCCATTCGGTTGCGCAAATCCGTCTTGATAATGTTCATTGCAGAAAAACATCTTTCAACTGTAGCTGTTGCAACAGGTAAGACCAATGCTAACTCGATATGTCGATACACGAAACGATAAGTGGTGTGATATTTATGTTTCACCAACTTCTTTGCAAGCTCACCAATATCATGAAGACCATAGAATGCTTCATTCAATCTTACATCAGTAATGTAGTTTTTAAGCTGATGATGAAGCTCAATCAACTCAGAGGATGAAAAATCTTCCGAATACAACCCATCAAGCAGTATTTCATGATCAAAAGTAGCAAAAGAATCAGAAGGATCAAGACATGTTATGCACCTAAGTAGCTCTGAACTTACCTCGGTGAAACGTTTGTCTAATGCTCTAGAAATATCATCAATTACCTAGAATAAAATAGTTCATGAAATGATTAAATATGTCATTCATATTATTTCATTATAATTTATATAAATGAAGAGAAATCAAATACCTTCAAAAAAGTGTCCGCACGAAAATGGTGGCGATACATCTTTTGTACTCCATCAACAAGACGTCTAGCACGACATTTAATGACATCATCCATATTAGGTACGTCTATTTCTCGTGCATTACAAAAATCAGTGACTTAACAAATTATCCCAACCGTCATCCTGATATGCTTCCAAGTTCTTTTTCACCAATTGAATCATACGGATAGCATTTCCTAAATTTTGATCCTTTACTTGTAGGATTTGTGACAATTCATTTGTCATTCCCAAAATATTCAACATCAGTTTTGTAACAAACACAAATTCAAATGTCACCATTTTTGCAAGCACATTCCCAGCACTCCCTCGACTTTTCTCATCATAGTCATCCACATGTATAGTTTTAAGCACTTCTTCTATTGAATCCCACATGTCAAAAAGACGGACTAATGTTTTATAATGGGAACCCCAACGTGTATCACCTGGTCGAGCTAAATTGATTTCTTGATTCTTGCCTTTTCCTGTAGAAATTTCATAGTTCTGTATTTTGTTTACTACCTTCTCATGATGTAGTTTCAGAAAAGAATCCTTCCTTTTACAGGAAGCTCCAACAATATTCACAATCATAGGAATGTAATCAAAACAGGTACTCACTGCCCCGTTTTGTGCTGCAGCAGCCACAACAACTAATTGAAGTTGGTGAGCAAAATAATGAATATAAAATGCATGCTTGTTTTCATTTAAAATGAGTGTCTTTAAACCATAAAGCTCGCCACGCATATTAGAAGCCCCATCATAACCTTGACCTCTTAGTCTCGATAGTGATAATCCATTCTTCGCAAAGTAATCATCAATAGCTTGTTTTAAGCACTTTACAGTAGTTTCACTAACATGTACTACCCCAATAAAACGTTCAATCACCTCTCCCAGATTATTCACATATCTCAAAACCACAACCATTTGCTCCTTTACTGAACAATCCCGAGCCTCATCAACCAACGGAGCAAAGAATTTATCCCTAATCTCATTGAGAATAACTTTTCTCATCTCACTTGAACAAGCTTCTATAATTTCCCTTTGAATTGTGGGAGAAGTCAATTGATTATTTCCTGGAGCATTTAAATCCACTACCTTCCTTACCTCTTCACTAAGGTCACTAGTATACTTGAGAAGTTCAAGAAAGTGACCCCGACGTATTGAGTTTGGAGACTCATCATGTCCTCGAAAAGTCAAACCTTCTTGCAAAAGATGTCGAATGGCACGTGCAACTGCTGTTAATCGAGTATGATAATCAACCTCAATTGCAGAACATTTCGATGATAACACATAATCAATATTCTCCCTTTGATTTTGATATTGCAACCACTTTTGTTTAGCATAACCGTGTGCACTGTTCTGACCTCCCTCATGGCCAATAAAATTTTCTAAAGCTTTTCTCTAATTAGTATAACTCGTCTGTGTAAAGGCATTATTCCCATATTTATTTCCAGTGGCAAACAAATAACAACATAAGCAATATGCAGCATCCTTAGACACACTATACTCTAGCCACTGATGTTTTTCAAACCATTTACTTTGAAATTTCCTATTATGTCCACCAATGAGAGTAAATGGAAAATTATGCTCAAATGGTTGACAAGGGCCTTTAGCCACATACCGTCTCCTCAATCTATCTCTGATGTCACTATGATAAGTATCAATTGGTTTACGCAATCCCGGATTACCAATTATATCATCATTGCTAACTTCAACTTCAATACGCGCTCTTTTATCACTTTCTTGCTCAATTGGTCTCAAATTAATATTGGAAGAGGTTGACCTAATCGGATTTTTATTCGGTACTAACGTAGAAAAATATTTCTTCATATTTAAGACTCCTAATATGCAAAAGGATTATATTTAATCAAATCAAGTATATAACAAGTATATTATATAGCAAATTGAAAAATTGAGGACTAATTTATAAAACCCCCAATTTATCAATTGACCTAATCAAAATTTAACTATCAAAATTTCAATTAATTGTAACTATCAACATCAACAAGAAAAACTACAAATAATACACAATCAAATAATCAATTCACTTAAAATATAACTAAATAAAAACAATACTTAATTTAAATTCTAGGTCAAAAAAACAAATAACAAATATTTAGTACAAATAATTAAATGAGACAAACAAATAATATACAAAGAAAGAAAAAGAGAAAGAGACAAAGAAAATGCTAACCTCAAGATGAGTGGAGAGTTGAAACACTACAAAAAAAAAATGGTTTATTAATACGAAATTTTTCGTCACAACATACATATTTCGTCACAATATACTTGTAGTGACCAAAAAATTGGTCACAAGTTTCGTTGCAATTAGCTCGTCTCAATAAGTTTGTTGTGACGAAATTATAATTTGTCTCGATTGTTAATATTATGTTGTGACAAAATTTCATTAGTCACTTTTGCATCATATGTTGTGACTAATAGTTTGTTAAAATATGTATCGCATTTGGTTGCTATAAGTTTATATTAGTCTCAATATGCGAATTATTTTGACAAATATTTAATACTTATTGAGAAAAAATTAGTTAATGTGACAAATAATATTTATTCCATTTAATTTATTATTTTATTGCGGCCGACAATATTTTTTGTAATTATTTTATTGTGACAAACGATATTTTGACAAACTAGATTCAATATTATATATTTAATTTTTTTTACTAGTAAATCGTCATAAATCCAATTAAATTCGATGCTAATGGTTATATTAACAAAATTATTGTTTTAATCACAAAGTATCTTTTGTTGTGTGAACACGGCTTGTTACATTATTTTTCATCAAGTTTAATTGTGATGAAAGAATAAAAGAAAAAAATCATTAAAAATATTATAATCTCAATAAAATATTCTATCAATCCACAATAGAAAATGATGGTAAAAATTAAACTGCTAATCTAATCATATCATATCGAAAGCATAAAGAATTTATAAAAAAATATTAAATCTAAAAATAATCTTCAACTTAGAGACAATTGAATAAACTTCGAATCCACACCAGAAAAAAGTTTGATCTGCATTTAAAAAATTAAAGAAAATAATTAGTATAAAAAATAAACACTAAATTTTACATAATAATAAAAAGAGATAAAAAGAACTAGAACTTATTTGCCAAACAAGCAAGAAGAAAGAGGAATTTTGGGATGTCATGTAAAAGCTTTGTTTAGTAAGGAGCTTTTGGAGTAAAACTTTAGAGGTTTTAATTAGTCAAATCTCTAATTGTGAAAAAACTCATTTTATGAGCTTTTTCAATTAGTTTATTGTTCTATCTCTTTTAAATGACATTTTTACCTCTAATTATTACTTTTTAACCCCAAATAAATGCTTTATAATGTCTATTTGTCATTTACCCAAACAACTATTAACAATCACTAAGTTTTACCAAACAAATTTGCACAATCAGCTAGTCAAATTAGTGAATCAAATCAGTTAATCAGCTAACAGAGCCAAAGTATATTCCAAACAGTACAGCCATATTTAAGAAAACACAAGGAAGAATTTCTATATTGGAAAACTGTTTTCGGCTTTTCCAACTAGTTTCTCACTAACCTGTGCAATAATAGGTAAACTACAGTTAGAATTTCATAATCTTTTTATTGTCAGTTTGCTAGTCTTTACTAGTTATATATAGCCTAAGGCTCCTCCATCGGAGTTAAAAGTGAAATCCGTTTAGGCCATGTGACCAATCTCTATAAGTAATCAATTAGTAAAAGTAACATGAACTCGATGACAACTAGAGCATTCATTGGAGCCGACTAAAAGTGTGATATTTAGAACCAAATGCCCACCTTGAAATATTTCCCTATCCTAGTCACTTACTTAAAATCTTGCAAGCTCAATCAATCTTATAACGGCAACATTTAATAGAATTAAGATGGAATCAAAAGAATTACCTTGATATGATGCTTAGAAATGCAACAATCTGATAATGATAGCGTTTGCCTTCTCCACTCTCTTTGCATCACTACTCAAATTAATGCCTATATGGAAAATCATTAAGCATACACATCAATGTAGAGAATTTCTATTTAAAATACATTAAAAAGGCAATATGAAAATTTATAGTAAGAAAAAAGAACAGCTATTCTTAAAGTTCAATTTTATCAACTGATCATTTACATAACTTTGAGATATTATTTAGTTATGCCTTATATTCATCAAAAGCAGTTCGTGAGGAGAAGAAATAATACCAAAAAATAGTGTTCCTTGAATGTGCATTTCAGATAAATTACAGAGACAAATAAATAATGCTAAGCAAACACTTCATAAATTGAGATCTTGTAGTTTTAAAATACAAAGGGATGCCCTTGATTTTATACCCATATAGCTGACTAAAGTAGTTTAGTTGAGATTAGGCTTGGTTATATTGTATCTGTAAAATAAATAATAGGCCTCACATAATATATTAAGGAAAGTGCTATATGTCAGCATTCTCAGTTACTGAAACAGAACCCCGTCTAGATAAAGTGGTATCTCTGGCTAAGTTCATAAGCATTTTTTTTCATAGAAAAAGACAATAAAGATCTGTTTGGGGGGAAATGCCTTTGATGCTATCAAATTTATGACAAGTAGAAATATTCACAACCTAATTGACAACATGCTAAAATAGAAAATTCACGGGTTTAAAGGCACTGAATCGAAGCCATTTTAGACGGTAGCAAGGATATTGAACAGAGGTTAGGCAAATATAAAAATCTAAAACAGAAAATTCATGGCTTTAATTAAGCAAAAAAACCCCTTCAATGATAGAAAAAAGAAAACCTCGATTTTGAGCTTATCTGTATAATGAAACGCTAAAGATTGAAGATACATACATGAGCAATAACCACTGAAAGAGAATGCTCAGCAGAAATTTGGAGGGTTCTATGCCAGAGACTTTTCCGAAACAGAAAGAGAGGCGGTGGTGCTTGAATTAGGAGGTTTGGTCGTGACCTTTGTCGCTCGAAACTCTATTCGCCCTTCCTTGTCAACCACACGATGCTGCCAGAGACTGCAAACCGTCGCCGCCAGAGACTGCAAACCGTCGAAATCGAACTTCTCCTTCGTTTCATAAAAATAAAAATCGCAAAGCAAAACAAAACAAATGGGTGATCGAAGAGGGTTGATCGGAAGGGAGGATTGAAAGAGTAAATAAAATAGAAACACCAAAACTAAGTTTTGTCTACAGAGTTCGTAAAAAGAAAAGGTTCAATCTACAGAGAAACCGTGAAAGAGAGACGCGGCGGATTAGATGTTTCTGAGTGAGGGTTGGAAGAGGATTACTTTGTTTAGTTAGGGTTATTTCATATTTCTAATTTAATTTATTTAATTAACAAAAAAGAAATCTGTAACATTATTACATAAAAAAATCATATTACAAATAAATTGTATAAAAAGTAAATATATTTTTATCTTTATAAAGAAAATACGTAATATAAAACAATTGAAAAAATAATTTAATTCTTAAAAAAAATAATTAATTACCAATTCATGGAAATAATATTTTATACCAATATTCATTAGATATACTCTTTCAATATTTATTGCTACCAAACACCATTTGTTACTATAGTTATAAGCGACAAAATTAAAATTGTTGAATTATGCTATTTTGACAAAAATTATTTAGTAACAATAAAATTATATATTTTGAGACAAAATATTTGTCTCCATAATGTTTGTAAATTTGCGCCAAATATTCCCGTCTATATATAGCTACGAACAGTCGTGACAAATTGATTTTGTCCCAATATATATACATGTAGTGACAAAGTTTTGTCAGTATAAGTATTCCATCACAACCTTTTGTCTTTAGCCAGACTATTGTGACAAATGTTCCATTTGGTCACAATAATCATATTTATTGCGACAAAAACAATTTCGTCACAATAGAATTAGTCACAATATCAGGAATTTTTTGTAGTGAAAAAATAAAGAAAGAAAAGGAGTAGAAGATGCGCAACAGAGGAGAGTAGGAGGAGGACCACAATTGCACAAGACAAGAGAAGGTGAAAAGGTAAGTTATGGATTATTTATTAAATGGTGGTCTCCACCGCTTAAAATTTTGTTGGCCTGTTAAGGACCAAAACGACGTCGTTTTGGTCCTTAACAGGCCAAAAAAATTTGGCCCAGGATGGGCCTAATTTTAGGCCCATTCTGGGCCAAATACGGATGACTTGAGGCAGCCCAAAGCTGGGCGCCTCAAGTCTGGGACTGGGGGTGCTAATTCAGCACCCCAACCTTAAACAATGGAGACAAGGGGAGCCAGAACCACCCCTACTCAGGGTGGTTCCGGCTGCCGGAGGGGCTCAGGCACCCCCAGGCCCCCTGTCTCCGCCCTTGTGAGCAGATACCAAATCCCCCACACCATAATAACAGATAATGCAAACAGTTTGACTGTCAAGGATTCAAAATATATTACGAGAAATTACACATCAAACTTTTATTCTCCTCGGTCTCTCACCCTCAAACTAACAGGATCACTAGAGTTACAAATTGAACCATTGTACATCGTTTAAAGACAAGGTTGGAAGCACGGGGGACATCTTGGGTGGAAGAGTTACCTAGCATCTTATGGGCATCGTACAACTCCTAGAATCGCTGCAGGTGAAATGCTCTTCTCTCTTACATATGACTAGATACCTTTCGTGCCAATTGAGATATAGTCCTCTAGTCCAAGGTTAGTTTTCTACTCTGTGGCAGATAATGAGGGAAATTTGTGAGAGAAACTGCACCTTCTAGAGGAAAAATGAAAACAATTGTTAATAAGGATGACAGCCTACAGTCAATGCATAAAGGCAACTTATGACAAAAAAAGTAAAACCTAGGCAATTCTTCATTAGAGATCTCGTGCTCTAAAGCACTAAGGCATCTCAAGCTCGTGAATAAAAAGGTGAAATGTGAATGAATTGGGAATGACTCGTTCAAGTAACTGAGTGCGTAAGTATCTACACTTACCGTTTGAAATATTTAATGGAAAAACTGATACTCCAAACCTCGAATGTGCCATCCCTTCATAAATTCTACCAGTAGATATCTGGTTCACCAGTAACTAATAGATCAAAATCTCATCCTTTAATGGTCGATATGATAAGAATTGTAAAGACCTTTCGATCTACTACTTACTTGTAAAAGACCTTTAATGATCAATCCTACATATGTTATAAGGGTTTCGATCATAATCTAAAGTTAAAATTAATGAGAAAATCCCTTTATCAATTTATTCCATGATTTTGATTACGTTAAGCTAAAATATGCTTCACGACGTCTGATCCAAAGTAATCCAATCACATAAAAGAAACATACAAAAAGCTTAAATAAAATGAAGTCTTTAAAAACTATTATAAAGAAGCACAGAGAAAAAATTTAAGTTGTTCATTAAATATAAATTTTTACAAGGAATGAGCAATGTGTCTCTCTTTGGGATCCAAAATCGAATCCTTCATTTACAATATTTCCCCATTTGGGATCAATATTAACAAAAAAAATTTATTAGTACCAACTAAATTTGGTTCTGGAAACTCCCCCAGATTACGATGCTAGTCAACGACTTCATTATCATCTGGAGGGTATACATTGACCCAAAAATTAAAACTGCATCATGTTGTCTCTCCTTCAGGTTCCTTACAATCAGGAGGCACTACCTGAGAAAACGAGACATCCACAGCTTATCCAATGCCTTCAAAGATTCATCCTTCCCGATTGGAGTTGGGGTTCTGGACATCTTGTTCCCCCTCTCGAGGTTAGAAATCCTCAACTGCATTTAGCCCTAACATATTGAAAAATTGCAAATTTAGCACTAACATATAAAATGATGCAAATTTAACCCTAACATTTCCAACTAAGATTTATTTTCCTTCTATGTTACCGAAATTTAAAAAAAAGTTGGATTGTCTGTTATTTAAATATCATGTCTGAGCTGTTAAACAAGTTTGTCGATAAACTGAAGCCGTTTCGTACATTTTTTGTTGATTATTTGTAAATACATTAGTAACAAATTAAACATTTTAGACATTTTGACAAAAAAATGTCATTAAATTTAAATGTATAAGTGACAGATTTGGTTATTAGCATTTTAACATATTTTTATGACTTTGTTTGTAACACATTAAATATTTTAAATATAATTAATATTTGAAAGGGTCGATGTGACAGTTAAATAACAGTCAAACGAACATTTTCAAATTTTGATAGTGTAGAGCTAAAATTGATCTTACTTGAAAATATTAAAGTTAAATTTAGATCATTTTATATATTAAAAATCAAATATGAACTTCACTTAAAACGTTCGGGTCGAATTTGACCCTTATTAAAAAAAAAGGTTAAAAAACATAAGTCCCGTTTGGTACGATGTAATGCAATTAATGTTGTAATGTAATCAAAGTTGTAATATAATGAAATGTAATAATGATTCCATTACAATATTTAGTTGGCAAATTTTAAAAAAATTGGTGAAATATAATTATTATTACAATACTCATGTTTGTTTCATCAAATGTAGATAGAAACTTTAATTATTCTCAAATTTTATATGCATGGGAACATCATCCATATATGATGGTTAAAAATTTGTTACTTTTTGTTCATTTTTCGCTTTTTTTTTTTTTTTTTTTTTGCATTTTTCATGTTTTTAGTTTCTCATATCTTTCCAATTTTCTGTTTCCGCGTTTTCATGTTTTCCTCATCTTTCGCGTTTTTTTCTCATTTTTTCGTGTTTCATGTTTTTTCACATTTTTCCAATTTTTTTTCTATTTTTTGTGTTTTCATGTTTTTCCATTTTCACATTTTTCTCGTTTTTCGTATTTTTCAGTTTTTTTTTTTCATTTTATGTTTTACCGTTTAATAAGGATTATGGATAATAAAAAATATATATTTGGATTAGTCGTAATGAAAATTCATGTATATTTTTTTATGTAATCTCCATTATATAAATTTGTAAAGTAAAATTGAATGACGTAATTGAGATTTCATTACGATAAAAGCAATAGACTAATCCAAACATGGTAAGGAACATCCATTTGAATGTATTCCATTACAATCGTATTTTCGAATGAGAAGTTTTTTTTTTTTTTTTTTTTTTGTAAATTCGAATTAGAAGTTCTTAAAGTAAATGGATGTAATTTATCCAATTCCATTTCCCAAAGATGAAGTTCAGCTTAACGACATCGTTTCTGTAGTCAAAGCGAGAGAAATTCAACCCATACCTTACCATACCAACCAAGTCAATTCTGCTGGCGATGGTGAAGTCAAACCAGATAAGATTACTAGAAGATGAAGAATGGTTGGTTTCACTAGTTTAATGGAGCCTCGATTTGAGTAGAAATTATCTACCCTTTCAGATCAGACCTAGCTCCTCGAAATTCAGTATGGATCTTCCTTTCTTTTGCTTGTTTATGCTTTTTATTCTTAGCCATGGATTAGCCCTAAATGAGTGCAAACAATCGAGGTGCCGCAAAAATGGCCCGGCGATTCGATTTCCTTTCCGCCTCAAAAACCAGCAACCGGAACACTGTGGCTTTCCTGGTTTTGATCTATCTTGTACCGAAACTCGAGATACTTTACTCGAGCTCCCAAATTCAGTGAAACTCAATGTCGACAGAATCGATTATGTATATCAGGTGATTCACACTTCTGATCCTAGTAATTGTCTTCCAAAACAGATCATTAATTTCAATTTGTCTAATTCCGCTTTCAAATTCGGAGATAGTTCCAGGAATGATTATGCCTTCTTCAATTGTACATCAATTGCTAGAAGAGAGTACTTGTTTATGCCTTGTCTTAGTGTTCCTGGCTATGATGTTCATGCCTTTTATAAAGATTCTAGTGTTGATACCCTTGCTCTTACTTCTTGTAAAAAATTGTATAATCTTTCATCAGTTCCATGGGAACTTATCAGTGGACACAATGTTCTTCAACTGAATTGGTCTAGACCAGCTTGTGGAGTTTGTGAAGAGCTAGGCAAGCATTGCAGATTCAAGAACAATAGCACTAAACTTGAAACTGAATGTTTTGACAAGCCAAAACCATCTAGCCGAGTTGGTATAAAGTTAATGGCTGCAGGTAAAACTAACTGCAAAATTTGCATTTGCAAATTGTTAGTATCTGTAATAGTCACGTAGATATTGTCCGCTTAAAATGCCTCTACATTGAGCTAAAACGTACAATATCTACATGGTATTTGATCATCTGTTACATTATCATTGTTTGAAGTTTGATTTGAAATCTGTTCTATACAGGTATAGCTGTAGGTGTGTTTCTTCTACTGGTTATGGCCTTTATGCTATATCGAAATTACAACTCGGACAAAGAAGAAAAGCAGAATCAAGCAAGAGTTAAGAAGTTTTTGGAGGATTACAAAGCTCTAAAGCCTACTAGATTTTCATATGCTGATATAAAGAGGATTACGAATCGGTTTAAGGACAACTTGGGGCAAGGAGCATATGGAACAGTGTTTAAAGGAAAACTCTCTAATGAAATCTCTGTAGCTGTGAAGATTCTCACTATTTCAACAACAAATGGGGAAGATTTCATTAATGAAGTTGGAACTATGGTTAGACTTCATCATGTTAATGTGGTTCGCCTAGTCGGATTCTGTGCAGATGGATTCAGAAGAGCACTAGTTTATGAGTACCTCCCTAATGATTCATTAGAGAAATTCATAACCTCAAATGGAGATGAACTTCCTCTTGGATGGGAGAAACTTCAAGATATTGCCCTTGGGATAGCTAAAGGAATCGAATATCTCCACCAAGGTTGCGATCAACGAATTCTGCACTTCGACATCAAGCCTCACAATATCTTGTTGGATGAGAACTTCAATCCAAAGATTTCAGATTTTGGTCTATCTAAGTTGTGTGCAAAGGATCAAAGTATCATTTCAATGACTACGGCTCGAGGGACAATGGGCTACATTGCACCAGAAGTGTTCTCTAGGAACTTTGGAAATGTGTCCTATAAATCAGACATTTATAGCTTTGGAATGGTTTTGCTAGACATGGTTAAGGGGAGAAAAAACATAGATTTTACAGATGAGAACCAAGTTTACTTTCCGGAATGGGTATATAATCGGTTAGATCAAGGAGAAGAGCTAAGAATCAGGATCAAGGAGGATAAAGATGAACAAATTGCAAAGAAACTGATAATTGTTGGACTCTGGTGTATACAGTGGAACCCGGTAGATCGTCCTTCGATGAATTTTGTAGTTCAAATGGTGGAAGGAGATGGAAGTAAGTTAACAATGCCTCCTAACCCATTTGCCTCTGCAGGTGATGCATTTGCAGCAGCTGGGAGATTTCCTGTGCAGAAGTTGGGAGCAATATCCGAATTGGAGGATTCATAGGTGAACAATGTATAAACTAATGCTAAGTTTTAGTTAATTACACGTAGAAGAAACTAGATTCATGGGCATCAACTGCACAGAAGAATTCAAGTGTTTTAGTCATGTTAAGAGGTAATTGAATCTCTTTTGAGCTAGTAATGTTTGGTTGAAAAAGAAGAACATTGGTTTCATTATTAATTTATGGTTTAATACATCAGGTAGTCTGTGCTTGGACAAACAATTTGATGAATCCCGAATTTTGGAGATGTCTCATTCGCTTCATGAACTTGCTTAATGTGATATAATTGATCCCTAAATTCTACATGGCAAAAAGTCACTTTAAGCAAATTCAGAACGTTAATAAACATCTCCAAAACTCGGGGACAATCGGATTATTTAACAAAATATAAAGAAATTGATGTATTAAGCCACTTATTTTATTGAGAGTAAGATTATTGACTTCAAATAGTAAAGAATGCTACTTCTACCTGCACCAATTGCTTTACAACTAAAATAAACAGTTTCTAATAGTTTTCTTTCAATTGTATAATGCCTACTTGTTTTCAACAAGTCTATTATTAAGTGCTGAAGAATAAAACATTCCATTGAAGTATGAAAATATGCATTAAAAACTGACATCCTGGTAAATAATTAGTTATATATATATATAATTGCTCGGTTCGAGACTCGTCGGATATCTTCTAAGTGGATCGTCTTATAAAGTTTTCAGCATATAGTAGGATTAGAACTCGGGATCTCTAAATTAAGTAACTTAAAACACTTAACTAATCAAGCAAACCTCAGGTAACTAATTAGTTAGTTTATATTGTTAGTTTTATTTTACTGATAAGTTCACCAAGAAAAAACTATGCGATTTCATGAATTTATAAGTATAAGAGTGTTATATTTTTTTATTGCAAAAAATGGCATATGCTGTATACAGTTATAAAGAAAAGTAATTTGATTAAGTCTTCAACAATGTGACGCATTGATTTATTGACTTTGTTGATGTCACATAATAAATTATTAGTAACTTTTAGTAGCATGATATATTAACTTGATGGTATAGAAAATGACGTTAGCCTTTTTGTTTTGTTTTTTTTTTTTTTTTTTTGCTAACCGTGTAAAATAGGTAAACTCTTTTGGACAAACAAAAATGGCATATTCAATTACTTGCAAATCTATAAAATCATGTTTTTTTTTTCCTTAAAGGATAGTGATACGAGTAAGAATGCACTGAATTTCACATCTAATATGGAGAGGGAGTTAATATCCTCTAATAATAAAAGAAATTATGTCCTTAATGCATATAGACATATTTTAAAGTTGTGAGATTTGAGGCCAATTGTATTGGGTCAGGTTGTTAGATTGGTAACAAAAAAAAACAAAAGTTGTTGGCCTGTAACGACTCGGTCATGTGAGAGTGGCACGAGAGTGGAAAACTTGGGTAAGGAACGTAGTGAAAAGATGACAAGAATGTACTGAATTTCACATCGACCGAGCCATATTACTTACATATATATGTAGACTGTATTTTAAAATAGCGAGACTAAAAAAATACAACTTGGATCAAAGTTAACAAAATGTGCATAGTATTGGATCAAATTATTACATTTGAAGCTCTTTTCTCTTAATCAAAATTGCAATAGAGTTTTATGTATAAAGAAAGCACTTTTTAGAGAATTTATTCTTTGTGGTTTATTTTCAATTCAAATTCGGTAAATTTACAAATTGCTATTTACAAATTATTACATTTGAAACTAGTGATTTCAAGTTCGAATTCGAATTCTAATGTATACCATAAATTTCAATTATGCGAAGAGATCATTTAAATATTATTTAAACAACTTCGAACCATCGGACCTAACAAAAAAAAAAAAAGTTTCCTATCCCAAAAATGAGAACTAATGAAGAAATGTTGATCTACGGCGAGGGCAGTTTCCGGCAGAGGGGACAAGAAGCATTAAGGCGAAGCCATTCATCAATACAATCAGCATGAAAACAATGTTGACATTCAGGTATGGTTTTAAGTGTCTCTTTCGGGTTGTATTCCGAGAGACAAATTGGGCAAACGTTGTCATCTGGTTTTGGTAATCTTCTGCTCTCTCCTAGTACTATCTTTGGATATGATTCTATGGTGCTTCTATCAAGTCCGATTGCAATTGCCGGTTGCGGGTTCACCGTGAAAGTGCTGAATTCAGATATCATAGGGTGGCTCCTCCTCCTTCCGGCGAAGTTCCTTACTCTACCAAATATGCAACATGCCATTCCTAGTAAACATAGCATTAGTGGTATTCCTGCTCCTATTGTTATTATGTACCGGGCACTCCTTGGAATTCCTGATCATAGGATAAAAAAAAATAAAATCAATGTCTAATAATAAAAAATTCAATTAAAATAATGAAATAAATAAAACAATGAATAAAAACCGGTTGAGACTATGAACCGTAAGAATGTCTTGTTAACTTTTTAAATTTGTTAAAGTGACATAATCCACATGGACGGATCCAGATGGGGTTTGAGCATCCACTGATTGTCAGAAAACGCTAAAAATTCTATAGAAATTGTGTACATGTTTTTAATTTTTTTTATGTAAAAAACTAAAAATATCAATTTAGCACCCATAAATGACAAAAAAAAGTGAATCATGGATCCGTCACTGATGATCCCCTAATGCTATGTGGAAGATTGAGGCCATATCATTTTAAACAAATCTAAAGAGTCAATATCTCACTTTAAAGTTTAGAGGCTCAATAAATCATTTTAAATAATTTTAAGCTAGTGAGACACTTCTAAAGTTCAAAGCGACAATCACTTTTTTTTTAAGGAAATACAGAGACCATATATATAAGAGCTTAATTGATGTAATATACTGTTTGAATTTTTTTTTCTTTTATGAAAATGTTTATAACTTCATTAGATTAACAAGATAACAACGGTAAGGAATCAAACTTTACAAGATCTACAAAGAGACTAAAACGACTACATAGAGTAAAAAAAGCTACAAAGACATAAAAAACACAAAACAACAATGAAAGTTGTTTGAAGTCTTAGTTGGTGCTTAATAAAACAAAAAAAATAATTAAATGTTGAATGATAAAAATATTGAGTATTAAATAGTATAAATGTTTGATAAATACTAGTTCCATAATATAAGTCATTCTAAAGATTTTCACACAAATTAAGAAATACAATTAATGTAGAGTCTAATTAATGAATTTACATTGGTTAATTTACAAAAAATTCTCTCTCATATAATAGTTGGGTAATAAGTATTGAAATGTTCAAAAACACGTATTAATTTTAAATGCAAAAGTATAAACACTAATTAATAAAATAAACACAAACATCTTTTCAAAAAAAACATAAATAAACACAAACATTATGCTGACTTGCATTTTTTAAATAATAAAAAAAAGCAATGCTCCTGGCTAAAAGTTAGGAATGACATATGAAGTAATTGTAGTTAATAATAAAGATAAATATAATTAATTAGACCAAATTGGTCCAAATACATGAGCATATAATGGTTTTGAAGTGAAAAAAAAGAGACAATAAAACCTAATTATCTTTTAAAGATAAATCTAATTAATTAGATCAAAATCTATGAGCATAAATCAGTGGTTTGAAGCGAAACAAGACAATCTAATGATTTTTTTAGGATAATCTAATTAATGGTCCAAATCTATGAGCACAAATCAATGGTTTGTTTGAAGTTAAAACAAGAGACAATAAAACCTAATTATCTTTTGAAAGATTCAGAATATATCACCCAACTCTTGAAAATTAAGCCTCAGTGGACATAAATGCTAAAGCTATGATTACACTTGAACCTGTTCATGGGTCGGGCTTTGGCCGGGTCCAATGGACTTTTGTATAAAAAATACTCCGTCCAAGCCCATTCCAGCCCGTTGTTAATTTAGGTGGACTTGGACCGGACTGGGTTCGGGCTCAAAAATCAAATTCCAAGCCCAGTCCATATAAGCCCATCTAAATATATAAATTTTATTAATTAATATTAATAGACGGGTCGGATAGGACCGGTCCCTGTTACTTTTATAAATCTCAAACCCGCCCAAAAAAGAGACGGGCTTTAACGGGTCTAAACCGGGCTGGGCTTAGAGATAAATTTTCATATCCAAGCCTGGTCCAAGAGACACGGACCTGGACGAGCCAGACGGATATGCGACCCGGTCTAGACATACTTATATAAGTGCATCATAGAGTTAATAATTTGATTTTTCTTTCATATTTGAATGAATAGAATATTAATATTATACAATTGATTATTTAAATAAAATTCTAAACTCTACACTTTTCACTTCTTATTTGTATTTTCACGAGTTTTAAGCGTTTAGTAAGAAATCTTTTGTTTGTTTTTTATGTAGTTACTATAAAAGCTGGAAATTCTTACTTTTTGGAACATCTGTTTTTTTCAACAGCCGACAACAAACTATAACATAAATTTCAGTAGATTATTAATTTAAAAAAACATTATATTGTTTTTTTTGGTAAAAAAAAACATTATACTGTTAATTCTATACTCTAAAATTTACTAATATAAATTAAATTATTAATTGAAGGTTAAAACCAAGAGATATGGAGTGGGAGCTGCAATATTTCTAATAAAATGGTGGGTGCAAGTGTAATTAAACTTTTGAAGTTGGTGCTAATTAGTTTATGAAAGTCAAAGTCAACCAAATAAGCTATGATGACAATCTTGGAAAGGCCAACCTCAATAAAAATTAAAAAATATTCAAATACATAATATGAAGAACAAGATAAATAGTCAACTCTTATCCCATTTCAATAATATGATTAAAGTCAAGTTGCAAATTGCAATTATCTTTAATTAAACCCACACCACAAGATTTATGCTTTTGTATTGTATATTATGGTCATAAATTTCTTCAATTTGTGGTGGATATATAAGAATTAATTTGAATGTTTCAATGACGATGATATTCAATATTTATCATCATGATGTAGAATCAGATATCACCTTTCACGTAGATAGTTATTTATGAATTAAATCACCATTGTGTAATTTCCAATGACTAATTTATGAGTTACTAAACACGTATTGTAAAAGTATATCAGTTATGTTTATATGGATTAAATCACTATTATGTAATTTTCAATGACTAATTTATGAAGCCTATCAAATAATAATGATAATGACAGTATAAATAAGCCATATATATATAAATTACATGGCAAGTAAATTTGAATATATATTTTGTAATTAAGTATGAATGTATTGAAAATAAATGAATTATTAAGTTAGGTAGATTATGTTGGGAAATTTGATGTTAAGTGTTTTATGTTATATTTAATACAATTTACTACTAAATCACAATCACTTTGACCATATACATGTAAGTTATGTGTAAAGTTTAACTAGTGGAGGTTGGTCCTCAAGAGTCAATTTGGCTTATTCAATGTGTTTTTGACAAAGTAAACTTTATTTTGTTTTTACTATCATTGAATGAACTTACTTTGTTAAGCATCAAGCATCCTTATTTATTTATTTTAAAAAATGAAGCATCCCTCTTTATATATAAAGATTTGGTACTGATTATTTGACTCTCAATAACTAAATGAATTTGATCACTTATTTATTTATTTTAAAAAATGAAACATCCCTCTTTATATATAAAGATTTGGTACTGATTATTTGACTCTCAATAACTAAATGAATTTGATCATTTATGGTTAGACTGATTGGAATTTTATGGTGCAAATTCAAAGTATCCAAAAATTTAGATTTAATAAATCTAAATCTACTGGTAAATGACCAAATTCATTTGATCATTCAGGTTTATGTGAAATCTACTGTATAAATACCGGAGTTTAATTAGAATACCCAAAACTCCCTTAAATTTCAATTAGAAAACATAGAGATTAATAAAGAAAATTAAAATTATATATATGTGATTTCATAATTAACCATGCTGACTATTCCCTATGTATTCTTGATTCATAGGTTGTTTATTTTTATATGATGTTTTATATAATTTATGCACTTTGACAATTTTTTTTTTTTTTTATCATTATTTAATACTAAAAGATCATTTTAGTGTTAATGCAAACAATTTATAACTAAAGCATAATAATTAAGAAAAAATAGAATTTTGATTTGGAAAATAAAGTTTTTTTAAGTAAAAAGGTAATTTAATTGCTGCTTCAGTTCTATTTTTATTACTTTGATGTTTAATTATTAATCTCAAATTTATGGTAAAATTTAGAGATTAGGACTACTATTACCCTTGTTTTAAAAAACCTCAAAATTACTTATTTAATTCACAAATTTAAATCTAATTCTAAATAATAATTTTTTATATATTTTTTTAAATTTAAAGATAGGAATAATTAAAGTTTGTGAATGACCCATAAATGAAATTTGAAGGAATGAATAAAATATTATAATGATATAATTAATACTTTATTTATCCACATGAAAAGTTTTAAATGACGTATAAAAAACCAAAAGCCAAAAAAGTAATTAGCATTAATATGATTAATTGAATTGACATTATGATAAGATAATTAACAAATATTTTTTGCATCATGGTTATCTAAAGAATATCTAATTAATTTTGCAATAACTAATCAAATTATAAACAAACAGAAATAAATATTTAATACTATTATAAATAAGAAAATAAAAGAAATTAAGGGATGAGAAAGGGAAATTACCGCGTAGATGAGGATGATAGCAAACAATTGCACCGACCGTAGAATTATCCTTAGGCCCGCACCGGCCACCGCGAGTCTCACATTTACCACAACGAGGCCCAAACCAAGTGAGTCGGAGATCATCACTCAAGTCCGACGACAATATCTCGCCGTAAAACGGCCATTCCACCGGAATCTTCCTACTCGCAAATGACTTACACGACGGTAAACCCGATAAAAAACTAATAACCCTCAACGACGTCGTAGCATAAACAGTATGCGTAGAACTACTCAAGCAACCAATCGGATTCAGCTCGAAATTCGAAAAATCCGATGAAGAACAGTTAAAGAAAGTGAAGTTTTGGTAAAACAGACCTGAGAAAGGCGAGCCGGAAAAATCGAGAGATAGAATCCGGGCCGGAAGGCAGTTATTCGGATCGTTGATCCATAATTGCTGAGTTGCATAATCTATGGCTTGGACTGTGAATTTTTTGGATGAAGAAGGGAGCTGTAATAGAGTGTGGCCGGTTGTAGAATCGCAGGATAAATCGAAACCTGGATAACCGCACGATTGAAGTTGCCAGTTATGAATCCGGAAAGGGAATCGGATAACCGGTTCCGATCGGGCACAAGAGGTTTTCAGGCAAAGCTGTTGTGCTGATGTTAGGAAGAAAATGGAGGAAATGATGAGTGTGATAATAGTAATAGTAATACCCATTGATTTGGTGAAGAAGAATTGCTATTTGGTGGGCTGCTACTTAATAGTTATATATACTATGTGAAGTCATGTAATTTATTATTGTTAAAGATTTAAAATAGTTCCATTTTCAATTTCATAAATTTTAGGAAAAAATATAAAATTAAACCTCGTGGTTATGGCTGTTTTCAAACATAGACTATGTGGTTTAAAACTTGTACTTTAATCCGTTAGCAAATACAGTAAAATCTCTATAAATTAATAATGTTGGGATCATGGAATTTTATTAATTTATAGAGTTATTAATTAATCGATAAATTAATAATTATTAATTTATAAAGTGATTTTAAATTTTTTTTAAAATAAATTTTAAATTACTAATTTAAATAAAGTTTTTATCTAAATCAATGAACAAGTAAAATTAAATTTGCATTATATAAGTTAATTGAATTTGGAAGTTCATTGTATTTATGTTAAAAATATTCAATGTATCATAGTTAATGAATTACGATATGATGTGGAATATGATCCACGGCCCAAAAGCAGGGCCCAAAAGCCCATGAAGCCATCTATAAATACCCACGACAATGAGAAGAGGGGGATTTGATCTTTCCGGCTCACTCTTGACTACACTATCGGGTAATCCCATTTCTCTTCGGATAATACCTTAGATAAGTCTCTTTGAATATCTAACTGTCTTCATCGTCGGAGTATCCGCAGGGACCGCTCCCCGCGCAGGGACGATAACCAGGAGACGCAAGGATACTCGGAAGGCTAATCGAATCACTGTAGCACATTCCCTAAATATTTGGTGCGGTGATCGTGGACTACAAGTGATTTTTCAAACTGTTCAGCAAGATGCAGACACCGACTGAGCTCACACCTGCCGGAGTACTAAGCGCAACTGCGACCAGTTCCATGACCGGCGAAGCACGTCCGGCGCTGCCTACCCCAATTTCTCCTAGGAATCTGGCCCCACTGATGGAGGAAGTGGATCCCGAAGAGGAAGGAGCGTACAATACGGCACAACTCCTCAGCGCTATACGAGGTTTTCAAACGACCCAGGCCATTCACACGGCGGCTCAGATGAAAGTTATGGAGCAGCAACAAAACCTGCAGGAGGAGAACGCTAAGATCTAGCAATATCTCAAGGAGGCCGCAATGTCGCCACATGCGAGCCCCGTTGAAGCAAATCAGTGGTCCCAGAAGCGATCCCTGAGAGGCAGCCTGAGCCCGTCGCGACTGTGTTGGGAGCAAGGAGTGCGGTATCCGGAGCTCCGGCGGCCATCGGCGACGAGGACCTGCTGGAACTTAAAATCTAGATATTTCTGGACAAAAGGGCGCTCGGAGGGGTAATGGGGAGAAGCATCACCTCCAGCAAAACTCCGCTAGTGCAAAGGATTATTGAAACAAGGTTCCCACGCGGCTGGAAGGCCCCGCGACTATCCCAATATTCGGGAACCGAGGACCCGAACGACCACGTAGCTTCCTTTATGAGTACCATCAACCTCTACTCCAAAGACGAGGACATCATGTGCAAGGTTTTCCCAACTACACTTTCTGCGAGTGCACAGGAGTGGTATCGAGGACTGGCCCCCGAGTCCATCGACTCTTTTGATTTATTAAAGGATCTCTTCCTCTCTAGATTTGCCGCAGCAGTAAAGGTACGAAAGATCAGCTCGGACCTCAATGGGCTCAAATAGCGGACAACCGAGCCACTGCGCAATTTCCTTTCCAGGTTCCACCACATGGCTTCTCAGGTCAAGGGCCTCAACCTAGAGGTAGCTCATGACACCCTAGCGAAAGGAACCTCGTGCGAGCCCCTAAAGCAAAAGTGCTTCAGGAAGATGCCGCGATCTTTCGAGGAGCTCATGACCATGGCACAGACCTTCGTCCGATATGATGACTGTGATCGACCAGCAGGGTATGAGGAATCGGAAAGGGACAAGGCCAAAGGAGATGCACGGAAAGAAGAAAAGAGCAGGCCGACCGGAGAAGCACGAGACAGAGGCTGGGCACGCAGGGAAGCCCCCATGCCATTCCCGGCGCGGGTCGAGCGGACGAACCTGGAGCGCAGGGGGGACCGATCCCGTGGAAAAGAAGTACACTATGCTGCTCAAAACCAGCCTCGCCGATATACGCACCTGACTCCGCCGGCGGACAAAGGGAAGACCCGTGTCGAGAAGGAATATTACAAGTACCACAAATCCTCTGGACACTCCACGGAGAACTGCTATCAACTATAGAAAGAAATCGAGCGGATCACAGAACAAGGTGCCCCGCCAAGAACCATCAGGCAGAGGGAGCAAAGCCCGAAGCAACATGACACCGGCCGAACAGATGAGGCAAAGCGACCAAGGTTCCACGGTGAAATCCATGTCATAAGAGTGGGAGCGCCAGCACTCTGTACGCATCCGGAGAACTCCCGAAAGAGAAAAGCAGCTGATCAGACCCTGACGCTGCAGCCACCACTCCGGACCAGCCATTCGGAGGCCCTCGTAGTCACCATTAACATCGCCGACTTTAAGATGCACCGGGTACTAGTGGACACGGGGAGTTCGGTAAACCTACTTACCTAGAAAGCGCTCCGCGTTATGAAGAACACTCACACGGCCCTCCGTGCTGGAAGTTTTCCCCTGGTTGGCTTGTCAGAAATAGAAGTCCCTGTGAAGGGAGTCATCTCTCTGCCGATGATCCTCGTCGAAAGCAACGAACAAGTAAAGGATACCGCTGAATGGGTGGTGGTGGACATCCCATTGGCCTATAACGCCATTATCGGAAGACCTCTGCTGGCTAGCCTCAAAGCTACAATTGACATCTCCGACCTATGCTTGACCCTACCGCGTCGAGGCGACAAAATCACCGTTCAAGGAGACCGTATCTTGGCTAATAAACTACAATGGGAGGCGACCCAACCTCGAACTGCACTCTACCTTGAAGACGGTCTGATGGATATGAGGGGGTACAATCCCACGCCGATTGAACGAGTCAGCGACTGCCCCGTCGGGGAGAACAAGACACTGAAGATTGGGACCAAGCTCCCACTTCCTCTGGCCAGCGAGATAAGGGCCGTAATGGCTGAGCATTCAGACGTGTTCGCTTGGTGCATCGAAGATATCACAGGCGTCTCACCCGAGCAAGCGACCCACAGATTGAACATCGACCTTTCTGTCGAACCTCTAAAGCAGAAGAAGCGGGTACAAGCGAAGGATAAGCAGGCAGCTGTCAAGGCATAGATCGAGAAACTGTTAGCTGTAAAATTTATTCGTGAGGTCCACTATCCTGATTGGCTTTCTAATGTTGTACTTGTAAAGAAAGCCAGCGGAAAGTTCCGCATGTGTGTAGATTTTACGGATGTTAATAAAGCATGCCCCAAGGATTCCTATCCGCTGCCCAACATAGATCAGCTTCTAGATCAGACAGCCGGTCGCACAATCCTGTCCCAGTTTGACGCCATTGCTGGTTTTCAGCAAATTCCTCTGGACCCGGCCGATGCCGAAAAGACCTCCTTCATAACGCATGAAGGCACATATTGCTACAACGTAATGCCCTTCGGTTTGAAGAATGCAGGAGCCACGTATCAGCGACTAATAGACAAAATGTTCACTCACCTCATCGGCAAGACAGTACAAGTATACATAGACGACATGGTCGTCTTAAGCACTAATGAGAACGACCACCCGCGCGACTTAGCGGAAGTGTTTAAAATTTTCCGGGATTACAACCTCAAGCTAAACCCAGAGAAATGTTTCTTCGGCATTCGCAGCGGTAAGTTCCTTGGTTGTGTGGTCTCGGAGAAAGGTATTGTGCCTAATCCCGCAAAAATCGAGGCAATTTTGGAAATGAAAGCTCCACACAACCTGTAGGGGGTTCAAAGACTCAACGGAAGGGTAATCGCCTTGGGACGATTCATCTCTTGTTCGACACAGCGTTGCCTCCCCTTTTACAAGGCAATAAAAAAGGATCACCCCTTCAAATGGTCCACGGACTGTCAGGCGGCATTCAATGCCATCAAAACTTTCCTCGCCACGCCGCCCCTACTATCAGTACCAAAGCAGGGGCGAGACATACAACTATACTGCACCATTGCCGACGAAACTGTGGCAGTGGTTCTCACTCAGGAAGAAGGCACGGAAATGTATCCAATTTACTTCTTAAGCAAGGTGCTCAAAGGGGCAGAGATCCGGTACTCCGAGATCGAAAAGGCTCTTTTCGCCATCACACAAGCATCCGAGCGCCTACGGCCATATTTCCAGGCACACACGGTTATCGTCAGAACTAACTACCCTCTCAAGAAGGCAGTCCAGAGACCAGAGGTCTCCGGTCGCATCACCAACTGGTCAATCCGACTATCTTAGTTTGACGTACGTTTCGAGCCTCGTATAACAATCAAGGCTCAAGTGCTGTTCGATTTTATCACCGAATTCACCGGGTCGTCGACCAATGACCCCACCCGGGCAGAAAATATCAAAGGTAATCTATGGACCCTAAGCGTGGATGGCTCTTGCGGCTCGGGCCGGGCAGACGCAGGGATCGCCATTCAGGGACCCAACAACCTCCGCTTACGTTACGCCATCCGACTGAATTTCCCAACCACGAACAATCAAGCGGAGTATAAGGCTCTGATCGCGGCCCTCCGGCTAGCCAGAACGATGGTAACAGGGCACCTAACCATTTATTCAGACTCCAAACTCGTCGTTAGCCATGTCAGCGGCACTTACAGAGCAAAAGACCCGATGATGTGTCAATACTTGGAGCTCGCCAAGTCCCTGCTCGAGGACCTCAAAAGCAAGGGAGTCACTTTCACTCTTACGCTCTTACCGCGAGAAGAAAATGAAGTGGCAAATGCCATTGCCGCTCTCGTAGCAGGTGAGCAGTCTAGTGACCCGCAAACCCTTATTGAAACCGCTGAGGCTCCGGCCATCCAAGCACAGTGCTCATTGCAGATCGATATGGTAGACGCAGCGAAAAATGGCTGGAGAAGTCAGATAATCAGGTACTTAGAAGACGAAACCCTGCCAGAAGATAGGACGCATGCATCTCTTGTGGTTCGGCGATCCTGGCGATACGCCATGCATGATGGCATCCTTTATCGGAAATCATCCGGGCACCCTTAGTTACGTTAAATATCCGAGGAAGAAGGGGATCACTGTCTAAAGGAGATACACCAGGGCGTGTGTAGCTCGCATCAGGGTGCACGGTCGATTGGGAAGAAAGCCCGCCTACAGGGACTTTATTGGCAAACCATGGACTCCGACGCAATGCGGCTAGTTCGCAACTGCTAGGCATGTCAAGCACACGCAAATACTCACCATGCGCTGGCAGCTCCCCTCAAAAGCATCGTCACACCTTAGCCTTTCGTCGTATGGGGTGTTGATCTGCTCGGCCCTTTTCCGATAGCTTTAGCATAGAAGTGTTTCATAGTGGTAGCAGTCGATCACTTCACCAAATGGATCGAGGCAGAAGCCATCGCCAAAATAACCACCGACAACATCATCAGCTTTCTAAAACGAGCAATAATATACCGATTCGGAGTCCCTCATTCTTTCATCACAGATAACGGGCGACAGTTTGACTGCAATCAATTCCGCGAGTTCTGCACGGAATGGGGTATCAAAGGTCGTTACACCTCGGTGGCGCATCCTCAAAGCAACAAACTCACTGAAGTAAGAAACCGAACAATCCTGTGAGGAATAAAAGCACGCCTTTTTGATCAGGGACAAGCATGGCCTGACCATATCCCAGCGGTATTGTGGTCATACCGCACCACCGCACACTCCGGCACCGGACGCACTCCTTTCTTTCTAACCTATGGGGCAGAAGCTATGGCGCCAACCGAGGTCGTCCTTCGTTCTCCTCGATAGATCACTTTCGAGGAAGTTAATAACAACGCGGAACTCGCCGAAGCCGGCGAGCGACTGGAGGAAGAGCGCCTTAATGCCTTACTCCACATCACGGCCCATAAACAGAGCTTAGCTCGATACCACAATAGACGGGTCTGACCCAGCACATTCCAAGTAGGGGACCTGGTGCTCCGAGATGCAACCGCCGCTCAATCCCCGCTCGCCAAGGGCAAGCTCGGACAGATATGGGAAGGGCCATACAAGATCGATACGGTTCTCCACAACGGGGCCTATAGAATCGCCACATTAGACGGAATGGTTTTCGATAGTAGTTGGAACATCCAAACATTGAAAAAATACTATCAATAGCGCATGTAACTCATCAATGATAATCCAAGACGGATATTTTTTCTCTCCAAGCATTTCAATAAAGGCTTCTCGAACATCTCGAACGCCTACTAACAATCGCGTAATCAACCCCATGTTATTACCGATTGCTCAATACAAGCTACCCGATAGGGTCCTCGCTACAAACAAAGGCTTCTCAAACATCTCGAACGCCTACTAACAATCGCGTAATCAACCCCATGTTATTACCGATTGCTCAACACGAGCTACCCGATAGGGTCCTCGCTACAAACAAAGGCTTCTCGAACATCTCGAACGCCTACTAACAATCGCGTAATCAACCCCATGTTATTACCGATTGCTCAACACGAGCTCCCTGATAGGGTCCTCGCTACAAACAAAGGCTTCTCGAACATCTCGAACGCCTACTAACAATCGCATAATCAACCCCATATTATTACCGATTGCTCAGAACACGAGCTACCCGATAGGGTCCTCGCTACAAACAAAGGCTTCTCGAACATCTCGAACGCCTACCAACAATCGCGTAATCAACCCCATGTTATTACCGATTGCTCAGAACACGAGCTACCCGATAGGGTCCTCGCTATAAACAAAGGCTTCTCGAAACATCTCGAACGCCTACTAACAATGGCGTAATCAACCCCATGTTATTACCGATTGCCCGGAACACGAGCTACCCGATAGGGTCCTCGCTATAAACAAAGGCTTCTCGAACAACTCGAACGCCTCCTAGTAATCACGTAATCAACCCCATGTTATTACTAATCGCCCAAGGGCATGAGCTACCCGATAAGGTCCTCGCACGCAACCTATGCTACTACGAGTTGGCTAGAGATCAAGCTACATAAGCGCATCAGTATTATAACTACATATCAAGAAAATGAACTCCAAAGATCAACACAAACAGCATCACAAAAATCCATTAAACACAGATCCGCAACTCATACATCTATTACAATACAGATAAAAACATAACAAGAATCCAACTCCCACTAAGGCAAGGCGTTGACGCAATCAGGGTTAGGGATGGCCTCATCATCCATCAAATCTTGGTGCACGGCTCGCTAGTCGGCACAGTCATCGGTATTATGACCATTCTGTCTATGGTACAAACAGGCCTTGCCGACATGGGTCACACGATGACTCGGATTGGCCGGAACAGGACCAAGGCTACCTTGCCTAGCAAACTCATAAGGGTGTGGCATCACCGATATCGCTTTTTATACTTCAAGCACCTTAGTAGGGTCAACAATATCCCGAAGAGACATAAGGGCAGCAGCACAGTTAACGAAATAACAAGGCACAAATTAGCAAAGGAAAAAAGGAGCACCCAGATTAACCGCAAAATCGGCCCCCATTTATAGCAAATAGAGATTTGACATGAAAGACAATTCAAGAAAAGTAGGCATCCAATCAACAACAGAAGTGTAATGATAGAATTTCAAAAAGATCTTGCAAAAGATCCAGCAAGTACAAATACATCATTACAAAAGGAGCATAAAGGATAAGCTATTCTGGTCTATTTTTTCTTGAAGCGCCCGCAAAAAGCGACAGCCTTAGCCTGGGCCTCCTTGTCGAAGACATCCGACGAGAATACCACTTCAGGAGGAACCTCATACCCAGCACCATGCGCAGCAACGATCACCATCATCCGGTCCATCTTTACAAGTTTCTCCTCGCGTTGCTTGACAAAAGCCCGCAAATCAGCCGCCTCTTTTCGCGCCGCCTCAAGTTCCTGACGGAGTCTCTCATTCTCCGCCTGAGCATTTCCTTTCTCCTCGCCTACCTTTGCAAGTTCCCGAGTCTTGTCCGACAAAATCGATTTCACCCGACGAGCCCAGAACACAGCCAACCTCAGTAGTAGTCTACGGCGCTGCAGCTCCTCGGCATCACGGGACATCCCCTGCAGCAGTTCAACATTCTTTTTTTTCATCCGCCAGCTGGCTGGATAAACTAGCAATCTGCGCATCACGACGTTCCAGCAGCTCGTTGGCGTTGGCCAGCTTCACCTTCTCTTTCTCCAAATCAGCCACAGCACTCCGCAAACCTTGCTCCATCTCCCGAAAAACTTTCTCATCATTCACACACATATCGAACACCATGTTCGCATCAGCAATAGCCTGCAAACAACATAAATTAATGGCACTGGCCTAAGGAAGGAAATCAATATATTGCACGAAGGCTTACCTCACCAAGGGCCGATAAAGTCTCCAAACCTAGATTAAGCTTCGAGACACCATCCGTCCGAAATAGCTCCCTTGGGATCCTGGCAACCCACCAGGATAAGTCCGATGTCGTCATATCTGAATGGACCGACAACCCCATTATGAACTCGCGATACTTCACCAATTTCATGTCCATCCTCTTCACCATCTCAGGATGGTCGCCCACCATGTCAACAAGATTTTCCAGTAATTCGGCCTCGGAGCGCGTTCGTTTGGAACCCTCGCTAACACCTCCAGCACCCTCGGGAGCGGCTGACCCTCCTTGTTCGCTCCCCATCACTCCTTTGCCTTTACTCGCTTTTTGCTTGCGAGATAACACAGGCTCAATCTGGCCCTCATCCATCACGATATCATCAGGGACAATCTCGAGCGGCTCCCCGACTTTGATCAGCTCATTTTCCTTCGCAGGAAGCCCCTCGGGGATGTCCGCCACCATATTCCCGTCGTCAACAACAGAAAGAACCTCGCCCATACTCTGAATTACCTGATTAGCATCCTTGAGGGATGAGAATGAGGCCAGAGAGGTCGAAGCACCAGCGAAAGCTTCATCGGTGTTCTCAATACCCACGCCAAATTCGTCCGGATCAAAGTCCATGCTCACACGAGGATCCCCAGCACCTGCAAACACACCAAACAAGTCAAAGACTGCACACGATTTCAAAACAAAGGAGAAATATCACATTTATAAACCAAACCCCTCACACTCCTCACCTGCTACAGCAATATTCACAGTTATAGCTTCCAATTCCGCAAGCTCGCCAGGGGAGAAGTTATATCCTTTCTTCCACTTTTCAAAATCGGATACCACCCATACCCACAGCTGGGCCATCCGCCACTGATTCCAGATATAGTAACCCGAAGCAAGAAAATGGCCGATAAGTTCATCCACGTCCTGCTGCTGATCTTTCCCAGACGGCAAATTCTTCAGATATTTCACCAAATGACTCTCCGATTCTAATATCGCCCGCGGCTTCAACCATCGACCAGAATCCATAGGATCACCATTCCACTCCACTCGAAATAGGAAGTCCCCATCCAATTTCCGGACAAGAAAGAACCGATGCCTGAACTCGTTAATCTTATCTCTGAGACCCCCGAGGACTTTAAACTTTTGATGAGAAAAAGTAACGTGTTGTGACCTCGGTCCCTTATTTGGCCGAAAGAACTGCCGAAATACAAGCCCAGTTGCCCGGAACCCCGCAGACCGACACAGCGAATAGAAAGTTACCATCATCCGCCATCCATTCAGATGGATCTGACTTGGACAAAGGTCATACTCCTTCAAAACCTCCACAAAAAAGGGAGAAGAGGGAGCCGCATCCCCGACTCGAACTTCTCCTCATAAACCATCAACTCATTCACCCCACCAGCGTGATGCGCCCACTCATCCTTCTCCAGAGCAGCCAGTTCGTACGGCTGACCTATCCGATACACCGCAGAGATATATGCCAAGTCTGCAGGAACAATTATGCTGTGGGCATCCTCAACAGCAAATGACTCAGGCCTCCGCGGGCGCTCTGCTCGCTTAAAACACCTGCCATCGGTCCCCGCGGCACCCGAATGCCTCGTTCATAACTTGGACCTCATATCCTCGTACAACATACCCAGATGACGCACCGACGTTATCAAATTATCCGGCACAACTACGATGACCTCAAGGACACCGGGGCGAACGCCACCCACAGGTCTCTCCGCACTCGGCACAGCCCTAACCATGACCACTTTCTTCTTCTTCTTCACTTTTACAGCAGGGGAGCTGCTTTCCCCTTCCGATTCAATCCGCCTTTTCCTCTTCGATGACCGAGTCCACGACGCGTCACGAAGAGTAAAATCACCCGGAGCTACAGGTGGTAAACGTCTTAAGGTTCCCCAAGAAGAACCCTCCGACATACTCCCTCTCTCCAAAGCAAATAGAAAAACTAAACAAGCGAAATTAACAAGGTATAACTGACCTTCGACAAAAGCACATCGAAACGTGGCTAGAAGCTAGCTCCACCAAGAACGACAAAGGAAACCACTGCGCCGCCGAAATCCTCCAACTTACGATCGGATGAGCTCCACAGAACGGCAAAGCCCCTTTTCACAAAGGTAAAATCCCCAGGCGCAAGAGAAGTTCAGAAGAATCGCAAGAAAGAAAAAAGAAATCAACCCTTACATATTTATAGGGGGACACAAATAAAGTAGCCGACAGAATACTATTCCCAATACGTATGACGGTGCATGCAGGGGGCAATCAATATTGCATTTAATGTTACATCAGTGGCGCCTAAAGTAAAAGGCACGGAAGTTGAGGTGCCTTTTCAGATCACAGTGGCCAGCTATCCGCCACCCTGATTCTCGCTAAAATTACCAAAGCAATTGAAGAAGATAAGTTCGCCGATCGCATGGAATACTCGCCATACCTGTTCGCGGGGGGGACTACTTGATGCGGAATATGATCCACGACCCAAAAGCAGGGCCCAAAAGCCCATGAAGCCATCTATAAATACCCACGATAAGGAGAAGAGGGGGATCTGATCTTTCCGGCTCACTCTTGACTACACTATCGGGTAATCCCATTTCTCTTCGGATAATACCTTAGATAAGTCTCTTTGAATATCTAACTGTCTTGATCGTCGGAGTATCCACAGGGACCGCTCCCCGTGCAGGGACGATAACCAGGAGACGCAAGGATACTCCGAAGGCTAATCGAATCACTATAGCACATTCCCTAATTACGATATAAATTTATATGGAGTGTTATTTCAAATCATACCAAAAATGGCTTCTCATCTAAAAGGTGTCAATAAATCAACCATGGCCGATCATAAGAATGAAAACAATGAATGCTCACAAGTAGTGGCGGAGCCAGGATTTGAGGTTTGGGGGGGCTAATTAGTTGTATAGTTTGCGGTAATTTTTTAAAGTCCAGCCCGTTAGGGTTGGCAAATTTTTTTAGCCTCTAGCATTATAAAACTGCTTTATTTTGACCAAACTGAAAAGTGTAAACTTATTTAATTTTCTGTATGTACAATGTTGATTTTCTAAACTAAGACACCTAAATTTTCGTCGTTTTGAATGCTAAAAAATTAAAAGTGTTAAGACTAAAAGAAGTAGAAATATTTAATGCTTTATAAATCCAACATTAATTGCTTAAAATTTATATTTGGAAAAAAAAAGTCTAAAAGAGTTGTAATGAAAAAATCAATTAGATAAATAATAGCAAAAAAAATTAATTGCTTAAAATTATTCTTGGAAAAAAAAAAGTTTAAAAGAATTGTAGGGAAAAATCAATTAGATAAATAATAGAAAAAAAATTAATTACTTAAAATTATACTTGGAAAAAAAATGTTTAAAAGAATTGTAGGGAAAAATCAATTAGATAAATATAATAGCAAAAAAAAAAAGAGGTTGGGGGGTTTATACCCATGACCTTTCCCAACAAAACAGGCCTCTAACCAACCCAACCATCTCAACATATTGTTATAATACAACAAACACGTATTAATATACTACAATTAGGGGGGCTATCAACAGCCGAAAAGATTCTACTCAATGGTGGAGCTGACGGTCGGAGGGCCCGGAGCCCCCCCGAACCCTGGTGGCTCCGCCCCTGCTCACAAGTCCAAAGTTTAGAAGAAATTGTATCGAGCGTTATGCAAAATTCAATTGAGGATGAAGCTGTGGATGATTCGGTACCTTTGAGATCAATCACAAGAAAGGAAGCAATTATAGATTCATCCACTCTTTACAATTTTTTGTTACAATTTGACAATGATACACCAGAACTTTTGAATTCATTGAGAATAGTTAGAGATAAAATTCAACTAGATTTAAATTTCAAGAAAAAACAAAATACTATTGATTCATATTTTACTGAATTATCCTAAGTATGTATATCTATATATATTTCGCATATTTATTTGAGAAATTATTAATTTATAGAGGTAATAATACATTGTATTTTTTTTTTTTGATAGAAATTGGGACGAGACAGAACTTGGGCGGGGTGAGCACCCATGGCCCAAGAACTAACAAACCCAAAATATATAAATATATAAAAAATTGAGTGTTTGAACAAGAGAAGAAGAAGGGGGAAGGAGAAAAATATAGGAAAGTCAAGAAAAACGCAGGTGAGAAATACTACAAATGTCATCATTGATAAACTTGTGGCAAAAAGCAGGAGCTGAAGGCCACCAATTGATCACTGAGGAAGAGACTCCAAACTTAGCCAGCGCATCAGCAACTCTATTTCCTTCCCTAAAGATGTGAGAAAAATAATGTTCATCCTAGAGCAAATGCTGAGACAATGCAACCACTCCTGACGAATACTCCAAGGAACATCCATGGAACGATGTCTAAGCATATTAACAACGTACAAAGAGTCTGACTCAATCCAAAGCTGATGCCAATTTTTCTCCCAAGCAAGATCAATTGCGAAAATAGCGGCTCTTAATTCAGCCATATAAGCAAAAGAAGGGGAGGTAGAAAAAGAAAACAGCCTTTGGAAAATCCTCGATAGTTGCGAAAAATACCTCCCGCTCCTGCCTCGCCTGGAGTGCCAAAAGCAGAGCCATCCACATTGACTTTAACCCATCCCGGAGGAGGTTTAAGCCAATGGACCGGAATAAAATTGGGAGCAGGGGGCGGCCTAGGAGAAGCAAGAAGACGGGATAAAATAACAACATCTCTCCGTGAAGAACAAAAACCTTTAGAAATGGCAAAGGACTCTCGAATCATTCGAAAAAGGGTGACCTTCGAGTGTTGAATAGAAGGAGAAACTTCCTTAAAGATTGCTTCATTCCTACAATGCCAGATTAACCATATGCAAGAGACAGTGGCAACACGCCAGATCATCGACACTTGAGAGCCAAAATGAATGCTACGAAGAGCGCTGAGGAAGTGGATGAATTGGGAATACCGAGGCAAAGAGCATTCAAAATGAATCTCAAGTGCCCTCCAAAGAGAATCTGCAAAAGAACAGCTAATGAATAAGTGGTTAATGGATTCAGCATCCCTGCCACAAAGAGCACAATGAGAGGCAAAGGAGAATCCAAGACGCTGAAGGAGGTCGTGAGTTGGAACCCGGCCATGCAAAACTCTCCAGAAAGTGAAGGAACGAGAGGGAGGAGTGTGAGCATTCCAAACAAATTTATACCAATCCACCGAGGAGGAACTAGGACTGATAGTCGAATAGTACTCTTTGGCAGAGAAAATACCCTTCGTAGAGGGCTGCCAAGCACAGAAATCAAAATCATCCATACCCCTGCGAATAGAACGAATGCTGTCTTGAACAACCAAAGGAAGAGTACTTAAGTCAAGCCACTCCGAATTTACCAAAAAATCATCAACAGAATTAAAGCGTGAACGCTTATCCTGATGATCAAGACCCAATCTATCCGCCACCGTTGGAATGATCCACCTATCAGTCCAAAAATTGAGCTTTGTAGACTGGCCAATCCACCAAAAGGTCTGGTCCCAAATGGAAGAATAAGCAAACTTACAAGAAGACCAAATCGAGGACGGAGCAATGGTAGCTTTAGGCAAACCAGAGACAGCCAGAAATCTAGACTTCAACAGAGAAATAGCTAGGCTGGTACCTTGAATTAATTCCCAACACATCTTACCTAAGAGAGCCTGGTTAAAGATCCTGAAGTCCTTAATGCCCAAACCTCCACCCTCCAAACTTTTGCAACAAGTTTGCCAGGGAACTGTTATTAACTTCCTCTGATCCACACAACCCGTCCAAAGGAAATTTCTAACACTTCTATTAAGCTTATTCAACAATCCCACTGGCCACTTATAAATCAAGAATGAATGAACCAGAGAACCAGTAAAAGCAGATTTAATTAGGGTTAAACGCCCTGCAAAGGAGAGAGATCTACCTTTCCACTTGCTAAATTGAGAGAGAAATTTGTCAGCAAGACTGCTAAGATGACGAGCTCTTGGAGTTCCTTTAAATAGAGGGACTCCTAAGTAACTGAAGGGGAGAGACTCCAGACGGATGCCAAGACAGTGAGCAAGACGAACCCTCCTCGGAGTACTCACCCGAGAACCAAAAAAAGATAGCAGATTTGTCCCAACTAACCTGCTGACCAGAGATCTTTCCATATAACAGGAAGAAATTCTTGAGAGCATGCAAATTGCTTAAGGATGCCACTCCAAAAATGAGCATGTCATCAGCAAAAAGAAGATGAGATGGAAAAGAAATTCCTCCAGAATAGTACATAGGAGAATAGGAACCCTCCCTCACCATCTTATCAAGCCAACGAGAGAAAAAATCCTCAGCAATGTCAAACAAAAGAGGAGAGAGGGGGTCCCCTTGTCTAACCCCTCTAGAACAAGAAAAGTAACCCTTTGGAGAACCGTTAATCATCACAGAAATACGAGCAGATGCCAGAATGTTTAGGATCCAATCTCTAAAAGTGAGAGAAAAACCAAAAGAGTCCAACACAGCCAAGAGAAAGTTCCAATCTAAAGTATCAAAAGCCTTACGAATATCAATTTTTAAGGCCATGTGACCACCAAAACGTTTTCTATCAAGCATATTAACTCCATCAGAAGCTAAGGCAATGCACTGATGTATGCTTCGACCTTTAAGGAAACCATACTGGTTGGAAGAGACAATCCTTGCTGTAATAACTGCAAGTCGATCTGCAAGAATTTTTGAGATGATTTTGAAACCAAAGTTACTCATCACAATTGGACGAAAATTCTCAATTCTGTCAGCTTCAGCAACTTTAGGAATTAGAGCCATAATACTAGAGTTTAAACCAGGCAAGATGCAACCATGATCAAAGAAAGCATGAACCATACTGCAAACATCATTCCCTACAATATCCCAAAAGGAACGATAAAAAGTTCCCCCAAAACCATCAGGGCCAGGGGCACTGTCAGGATCCATGGAAAAGACTGTGTCTTTAATAGCTTCAATGGAAGGTTTAGAAGTTAATTCCTCATTTTCCAAGGAAGTTACTAAGTTGGGAATTACCTCATTAATTGGAGAAAGATCAATATGCTCTCTAGAACTACGAAATAGATTAGAGAAATACTCAATAACATGATCAGCTAAACTATCCATGTTAGAAGTGGGACCCTCATCGCCGATCTTTAAATGATGAATACCGGCCCAAGGGTTATTCCAGGAAATTATTATCTTATTAATTTATTAAAATTAGTCATTTTTTGAACTAGCCCAAGTCGGGACCAGAAGAAATTATTATTTTAAAGAGTTTATTAATTTATCGAGTATTAATTTATAGAGGTTTTACTGTAGGTGTAAAAAGTGTAACACCGTTAAAAAAGTGTGATTTGTCAATTTGGGTCAAAAAAAAAAGTCAAAGGGTAAATTTGCCTATTTCCTTCATTTCCTTCCTCTTCCTTCTATTTCCCTTCCCTTCCTTCGCCATCTTCTTCGGATCAAACGCAGCAAGAATCTTCAATCTGTGTTTGTGTTCAAGGTTGTCCGGAGTTCATCTGTATCGACTCTGTTGGATTTTCCATAATTTACATCAAGTTAAAATATGGTCCTAGTATATTATATACTTAATGTTTGATAAATAAAACAATAAATCCTATTGGCCAGTTCACGAAAGGGTACGATCAATCATATAATGAAAAGGTACATTGAATCCTATTGGTTCATTAATGAAAATGTATCTTATGGATGAAGAGATATCTTGATGGAAGGTATATTTATAGAACATAAATCAGAATTGGTCCTCTCTCTAACCTATTTAAAAGTCATTTTCTCTCCATCTAGAAAATCTGTAAAGTCTAAAGGGTTAAAATGAGAGAAATACAATTCTCGTGATTCCCGAAGAACTCGATTATAATCGTCATGGATCAAGGTATGCTCTTCTGACTGTTATTAAGTGTTTGTGAAAATCATCTTATTCAAACATCTGGGCAATTATGTTTGTCTAATATTACGATGAAATCTAAGATTTCTAACATGGGGTATCAGAGCCTGGTTTTGAATAAATGATTTTCCAATTATGTTTAAGATATTTATCCGCTGCCTTAACAGTTATTGAATATACGAACTCAAATTACTTTGTTTTTGGACAAATTTCGTAATGATTCAATATGCTTATGTTATGTGTTAGTTTGTAAATATGTTGTTTTTATAAGGAATTAAAAAAAAAAAAATCAATTATTTCAATTAGGAAAGCCTGCAAGAGCCTTAATTTCATTCTTGCTTATTGGACACTAAATTGTCTAGGAGAGCACACTCTTTTCATGCTTGATTTGTAGTTTTTGTTTTCTATGATTAATGAATATGCCATTTATATTCAATTAATTAAGTATGATGTTTTATAACTAAACTTGAGTTGTAACTCAGATGGCATAGATCTGTCTATGCAATCAAATGAAGAACATAAATACTTTAAAGCAATGCTGCAATAGTATTGCTACATGGATCTTTTTTTCAACCTTTGAATTCAATTTATATACATATGATTAATTTTATATGCTTACTGATACATAAATTGTTTTCGTTATATATTTTGAAATTCAGTAATGGAATTTAGTCACCAAAGTGACAAATATTAAGAACTTAATATCTAAATTATGTATAATTTGTTAGTCACCAAAGTGGCCAAATTATAAAGATTTCATAGATATCAAGTTTAACTAAATTCAATTACTCGTCCGTACGTGATGCTTATAACAGAAGATGATGTTATGTTATATCAAAATATTTTTATCACGAGTATATTGAAGTTTATTGTTATAAAATATTATGGATCGCCCAAAGGTTGATTGGTTATTTTATAATTTATGGACATTATGTGGTAAATTGATACACTTGGTTAGACATGTTCAGTATATCCAAAGATAACAAATATACCTAATTGGAGTATATTAATTACAAATTACGTGTAATTAAATTAAGCATCAATTATGTTTTGTTTCATTGTTGTATATTGATATTTTATCCAAATGAGAATTTCAATGTACATATAATTATCGCTTGATATTCTGAATCTTTATTATTGAAATTAAATTTTACTCAAGGCATTAATGGATGTGTGAATTTATATATTTGCAAGCATCTGTTCATGTTTCTCTTCATTCGCAAGCAACGTCTGTAACTAAATTCAATGGGCTTAATTTCTCTGAATGGTGTGAACAAATCCAGTTTCACCTTGGTGTTTTAGATCTTGATTTGACACTCTTAATTGATGCACCTGATGCACTTACCGATACTAGTAGTGCTGAACAAAGATCTGCCTATAAAGCATGGGAAAAATCTAACAGATTAAGCTTAATGTTTATGCGAATGACAGTAGCAAACAACATCAAGTCCATAATAAATAAAACTGAAAGTGCTAAGGAATTTATGAAATTTGTGGAAGAATATTCCCAGTCTGAGTCTGCTGATAAGTCTCTTATTGGGACGCTAATGGGTACTTTAACCACCATTAAGTTTGATGGTTCTCGTACCATGCATCAAGATATTATTGAAATGTCTAATATTGCTACAAAACTAAAGTCTATGGGAATGCAAGTGAATGAAAATTTCCTAGTAACGTTTGTTCTTAATTCCTTACCCCCGAGTATGGTCCATTTCATATGAACTATATGGTTCAACTATAAGGATCTGTTGTTGAAGGAAAGGAAAATATGGTGTGTAAACTTAAAAAGTCAATATATGGACTAAAATAAGCTTCCCGACTATGGTATCTTAAGTTCAATGATACCATCACATCTTTTGGATTTAAGGAAAACATTGTTGATTGATGTATATATCTGAAGATCAGTGGGAGTAAGTTTATATTTCTAGTTCTGTATGTTGATGATATCTTGCTTGCAACTAACGATCTTGGTTTATTACGTCAAACCAAAGAATTTCTCTCTAAAAGCTTTGAAATGAAAGATATGGCTGAGGCATCCTATGTGATTGGAATAGAAATATTTCGTGACAGATCACAAAGATTATTGGGATTATCTCAGAAAGCATATATTAAAAGGATTCTTCGTGGCATGCTTTGAGGCCACGATTCATGGATTATGATTGTAGAACTTTATTTCAGGACTTGGAATTGTCGATAGTATTGCATTGCTGCTGAAAATTTAATGTGATAATTCTACAGCAGTCTTCTTTTAAAAAAAACGACAAGTATTCTCAAGGTGCTAAACATATGGAAATTAAATACCTTGTTGTTAAAGAAGAAGTTCAGAAACAAAGAGTGTCAATAGAACATATTAGCACAAATGTTATGGTTGCGGATCCGTTGACAAAAGGATTATCCCCTAAGGTATTTAGGCAACATGTTGAAAGAATGGGGATTATCGGATATCACTAATGATGTTATAATTATATCTTATGTTATAATGTATTTGACACTCTGAGCTCATTTGCATATTGTTTCTGATATAAATTTTTATGAATCTTGTTTCTTATGAATAGTGTATATACATGAATGCATTATGAGAATTAAACAGGATATAGTCTCTAACAAAGAAATTATTATTGGACCATCATGAAAAACCTTATTATAGTTCATTTTAAGTATAAGATTTATATTGTGATACATGGAAGGGACTATGCCGATAAACTGACATAGAACCGCTATGATCCTTATTAGTCTTATTGCTTAATAGTGACTTTATGTTATGACCAGTAAGATAATTGATTTATTTTAATGTGCGCCTTATGTTTGTTATTAAACCGTATATATAATTTTACATGGACCAAGTGGGAGAATGTTGGATTTTCCATAATTTACATCAAGTTAAAATATGGTCCTAGTATATTATATACTTAATGTTTGATAAAATAAAACAATAAATCCTATTGGTCAGTTCACGAAAGGGTACGATCAATCATATTGATTGATTAATGAAAAGGTACGTTGAATCCTATTGGTTCATTAATAAAAAGGTACCTTATGGATGAAGAGATGCCTTGATGGAAGGTATATTTATAGAACATAAATCAGAATTGGTCCTCTCTCTAACCTATTTAAAAGTCATTTTCTCTCCATCTAGAAAATCTGTAAAGTCTAAAGGGTTAAAGTGAGAGAAACACAATTCTCGTAATTCCCGAAGAACTCGATTATAATCGTCATGGATCAAGGTATGCTCTTCTGACTGTTATTAAGTGTTTGTGAAAATCATCTTATTCAAACATCTGGGCAATTATGTTTGTCTAATATTATGATGAAATCTAAGATTTCTAACAGACTCTTCTCCAGACTGCTACTTTCCTTTGTCGGAGTTGGAAAACTCTGATGAATTTGAATTAACGACTGTCGAATTTTTGTCGGAGGATGTGGTGGCGTGGAAAAAACTTAAACAAGTTTCCATTTACTGCAACCTCTTGGAATTAAGAAGAAGAAAATGCAAATTAGGGAAATAGCAGATTGAATGCAGTTGAGTACAAGAAGAATGTAACGGGTGCAGTAAAAAAGACAGTTACATGAGTCTTTGAAGTTCAGTCTTTTCGAGTTCTGCAACTTAAATACTATCTGAAATTCAAAGAGTTAAAAAGCAATTCGATTAGCTCCAGTCCAGCTATGATTCTCTATATTTTGGCTGACTCACCACTCTCAACTGCACTTTTGGTTTCTCAGATTTTTATAGTCATGGCAGGCTTAATAATATGTCATGATGATAGCCCAATAAATCGAGTTATGTAATTAGTATTATCATATTAGTATTATTATAATATAGCCTTAATATGTCAAGAGTCCCCAAACTTAGGGCCATTTTGCTGGATATGTTTTCTTCTGCCATGGCCATTGCAGGAGAAGCTTGTAGAAGACATGAGAGAGAGACGTGAGTGAGAGATTTTTGTAGATTTGAGAATGATGTGTGAGAGAGAAAGCTATTGTTGATGGGAGTTAGATGTAAGCATGAGATTGGATTAAGTGAAAATAATTAAAACTAAATATAAAAGAATTTGTCAAAATACAAAAATACCCTTATGATTATTTAACCCAAATTGACATGTCAGCATTATTTAACGCCATTACATTTTTTACCCCTATTTGCTAACGGATTAAAGTACAAGTTATTAGTTTGCAAATTTTTAAACCAAATAGTCTATGTTTGAAAATGACCCTAACCACAAGGTTTATTTTTGTACTTTTCCCTACATTTTATTTAGAAAATGGATACTACTTTTACGTGTAATGCACGTGTTTGTGTCGAAATTGATCTCATTTTATGTATAATTTAAGTTGAATGATGAGCGTTATCGAATTGATTACAAGGGCTCCACACCGCTTTTAGGAATTGCGGCCAATATAGTTATTATTGTGAAGTCATACAATTTATTATTGTTAAAGATTTAGAATGGTTTAATTTTCAATTTGATAAATTTTATTTGGGAAATGGATAATACTTTTATGTGAAACGATTTGCACGGGTTTGTGTCGGAACTAATCTCACCTCGTGCAATTTAAACTGAATGATGAGCGCTATTGAGTTAAATATGAGAGACTCTACACCGCTTCCACAAATTGCGACTAATATGGTCATACTAAAGCTTTATGTGGTAATATTATCCGAGTATTATTTCTAGTATGACAACCCCTCGTGGACCCTCTAAAAATAGTATGAATATTGATAAGCAAGTTTTGAAGGCAGCTGAGTCAGGAGTGAGTGTTGATGACTCAATAATGAACTAAGGACGAGCCGTACAGGCTTTGGATGATGGTCTCAAAACAGATATACCTAAGGGATAAAACGATGAAGGTTAATAAGGGTAATTCTCAACTTGATAATTCTAATGAATCCTCTAAGCTCCCATTCCCGTGCTACTGGAGCTCGTACCCATCTCATTACCCTAACAGGTATATTTTTTTGCATCCTTACTCGTTAAGAATCAATACATATGAAACAAAAAGAATTATAAATTTAATAAATTGTCCATCTAAAAAATAAATAAATATTCCAAATCCAAAAATTCTAAATCACTCCAATTATAAAAAAATACAATAAACTAAAAATAAATAGTTCATTTTGATAATTTTCATTTTTTCTCCATTTTTTAGCTGTTAGCTGATTACATTAGCTGTTAGCTGTTAGCTGATTACATTAGCTGATTTGACTAGCTGATTTGACTAGCTGTTTGTGTAGACTGTTTGGTAAAAATTAGCTGATTGATAATAGCGGTTTGTGCAAAAAGACGAATAAGGGTATTTCTTTTTTTAATACATAAAAATATACATAAAATAATTAGGGTTAAAGAAGTCCATTAATTTTAATATTGCAAAACGCTAATTGAAAAAGCTCTTAAAAAGAGCTTTTTCTAAATTAGCGTTTTCATCCCAAAACTCTCTCCCAAACCTCTCTCCACCAAACACTCCAATCAGCGGTTTCAGTGGTCAAACCGCTAAAGTTGGTCAAAACCGCTCTTTTTATCCCAAAACGCTCTTTACCAAACAGGGCCAATGTAAAATAAAAATATATGGAATAAAGAAAAATACATACCTAAAATGAAATTATTGAACTATCAATTATCAATCAACACTTTTCCCAAATGTTTTCTTCGATTTTACTCGTAATGTTTTTTTAGAAGAATCTTCAAATAAAAACAAAAACAAAACAATAGTTAATTAGTTGTTTAACTTTCAATAATCAATTGATATTAAAACATAAATTTTGAAGTTATTGTAGTTTACCTTGAATATTCTTAAAATAAGGTTGGAGAGAGGTAATAAAACTCCTTAATTCGACATGCTCAACAATGGATAAAGGGTACTCATGTCTAATTATGGCAATAACTAACCGGTTTCTTGAATATTTTTTTTATCAAAACTATGATTTGCATATTGAACTTTCCCATCACCATTTCTTTCAACGACAATTTGCTTTTTGCTTCTCAAAACATTGGTCTATTTTGGGAGTTTATTTATCTGAACACTTTGCATAATAATTATGCAAGGATTTAGTGCCATTCTCACTAGGAGCTTTTAGCTTTATTTTGCAATAATTACAAACAGCAAAATCTTGATCATTACGCCTCACTTTTTCAAAATGTGACCACATAAAAGAAGTCAACTTTCTTTTTCTACCACTAACATTTGAAGTACTCGTAGGTTCTGAATTTGGTGGATTTTGTTGTGGGTTAAGACTAGTTTCATCTTGGGTTGGATTATTAGATTAAGATTATGGAAAAACTCCATTGTTTTTAGAACTTTCTAAATCTCATGTATTCACACTTGCAAATGAAGACATGATGCAACATAAACCTACAAATTTATAAACCATTATTATAAATTTAGGAATAAGTAACACTACCTATTCATTAAATAAGCAATCCGAAAAGTTAACAATGAAGTTACATTAATGATAGAACAAGGAACAACCAATCACTTCACAAACACATAACAACATTGTAAGAAAAAGAAAGCAAGAAAAATCACAAAAAAAACAAATATTTATAAATAGACAAAAGATACGCAATCACCAGTAAAGAAAATGAAGTCAAAGGATGACAAGAACGATTGATGATGGTGGATTCACGATGAATGATCGACGACGACGATGGTGGCTGAACGATGGAGGAAATGATGAGTGTGATAATAGTAATACCTATGAAGCACCGACACGGGTGCGAACATGGAAAATGATGTCACGGGGTCAGAGTTCTCACGCAGAGGCAACTCCCGTGCGGCACCTCAAGTTGCGACAAAACTCCTTGAGGTCAGCCTTGCCATCTCCGTGCTCGCTGGTTTTCGCCCTCCCATGAGCTCATCAGAGGAGCGGGATCAGCTCCTGAACCAGTTTAGTGCCTAGATGTACACCCTTCCGAAGATAGGATGCAATCTATACAGCACGTACTCAACCTTATCGCTAATCCCGCATCTCACGTTTCACGTTCAACCAGCAAGCATCCGCTCTGTCTGCACGTCACGAACTTCGGTCGTGATATACTCCCCCACTCAACTCGTGCAACGCCCTCGTGCACGAACTTCTCGCGCGCCCGAATCAGTGTGCAGATTCCCTGCCTGCTCGTGTCTCGTGCTGTCTGGCGAAACACCCGCTTCCGACACCCCCTCGAGCTCGATATGACTCGGAGGCGCTCCTCGCCTTGTCCACGTCCTTGGAGTCTCACTCGAGGTTCCAGGGTGCGGGCGGCACTTGGAGTGCTTGGCGAATCGTTCGCTGCGGTTTCCTGCCTACTCGTGCTCCTTTCGAGCACACCACTTACGGTCCACTTTTAGACTTTCCACCACGGCCTACGGAGTGCTCGGCAAACTGCGCAGCTAGCACACTATCGGCTCTGATACCATTTGTCACGTCAATTTGGTGGTCTTCGAGAATCCGTGAGATAAGGGAACCCAGCCTGAGCTTGATAGTGCTTCGTTGGAGTGCACCTACCAGAAATACAGGCATGTTGAGGGGGCTGTAGGTCAGCATGTGCCATATGAAGCACTGCTCAAAGTTTGAAGCGGATGATGCTGAGTTAAACTTCGGGAAGATGAAGTTGGTCAGTATATAGTGCGCCATCTTTTGGTTTTGTCCCATGCATGTGCTGGGTATTTCCCCTTTGTGTCCCTCGGGTTTACAGAAGGTAACTGTGTGGTCCAGTTTTTCTTTGGTGGTCCTGAATTCTTTTCCGGTGTTTGGAAGATTGAGCATGGTTGCGAGATAGGAAGGAGTAATGGTGAGCTTTTTACCTTTAACGTGAGTGACGAGATGGCCAGCATCACTTCCATCAACACATAGGTTGGAGTAGAATTCACGTACTAGCCTAGGGTAGGTTTTCCCCGAAAGCGAAAAGAGTCCAGTCCATCCGTTTTTCGCAATCCATTCACAAAAGGGTTGCTCATGGGTTATGAAGCTTGGAGAGAACCACCTACATCTGAGAACTTCATGATTCTTCACACTTGGGTATACTTTGATGAAGAATTTCTCACTTGGCTGCTTAGCCTTCTTCTTCTTTGTTGACGAGGTTGCTAGGTCGGTTTGGGGATTTCTGTTTAGAGTTAGGTCGTGCTGACCTAGTTGAGGCGGTGACTTAGGGTTTTCATTGCTGTGGTCGATGTTGCTACCATCGCCGGAAGGATTTTGGGTTTTCGCCATTGTTATGAACTTTTGAAAGGATTTTGAGATTCAGAGGGAGAGAGAGAGATTCGAATGCAAAGGGTTTTCGTGTGTAAAGAGTGATACGTGGGAAAACTTCCACTTTATAGAGGTGTTAATGAATCCTAAACATTGAACTAGCCGTTTTACCCTCGAGATTATCAACCGATAAGGATTCTGTCATTTATGACACGTTCGGCGCATGGGATTTATCATTATTGCTTATGTTATCCTAGGTGGCCATTAATGCGCATGCTAGCATTTACTGTTTTCAATGGGATTTACTCAGTATGGAGAATGTCAAACGTTTTATGATTTCTGAGTAGTTAGTTTTACGCAGGATAGTTTTGGATTTTAGTAACTCAGTTTAGGGAGAATCACTCAACATGTATGTCTACTCAGCTTAGGGTGATTTATTCTTAACTCAGCATGCAGTAGTTACTAAGTTTTCACAAATCACTCAGCATGGCAATCACTCAACATTCAATTTAGCACATAGAATTTACTGAAGAGGATTAGACATACCGATAGCTTCCCTTAGTATATTGAATTGCTCACGAGCCAAAGGCTTTGTGAAGATATCCGCAAGCTGATCATTTGTTGGTACATAGGTCAGCTTGATCTCACCCTTGAGTACATGATCCCTGATGAAGTGATGTCTTATGCTCACATGCTTCATCCTACTGCGTTGGATTGGATTCTTCGATAAGTCAATGGCGCTTTTGTTGTCACACATGACTTCTATTGTTTCTGTCTTGACACCATAATCCTCAAGCTGTTGCTTAATCCATAGGACTTGTGCCACACAGTTTCCAGCAGCAATGTACTCAGCTTCAGTTGTAGACATGGCCACAGATGACTGCTTCTTGCTGAACCAGGATACAAGACAACTTCTTAGGAAGTGACATCCTCCTGAAGTGCTTTTTCGTTCTAGCTTGTCTCGTCTATAGTCAGCATCAGTATATCCAATCAGTGTGAAGTCACATGTATTTGGATACCATAGACCTGCATTAACTGAGCTCTGCAAATATCTGCAAATTCTTTTTATAGCTATTAAGTGAGATTCTCTGGGGTCAGCTTGGTATCTTGCACAATAACATACTGAGTACTGAATATCAGGTCTGCTAGCAGTTAGATAAAGTAGAGAGCTTATCATACCTCAGTATAGTTTGCTATCTACAGACTTACCTTTTTCGTCAGCACAAAGGACCGTATCAGTACCCATTGGGGTTGATATGGGTTTACATTCTTCCATATCGAATTTCTTTAGCATTTCTTTGGCATACTTAGACTGACTAATGAAAATGCCATTCTTACTTTGCTTGATTTGTAGTCCAAGGAAGAAGTTGAGTTCGCCCATCATAGACATTTCGAACTCAGTTTGCATCTGTTTACTAAATTCTTTGCACATGGAATCGCCAGTAGCACCAAAAATTATGTCATCTACGTAAATTTGTGCAAGTAGGGTATGTTTACCCTTTTTCTTAATGAACAAGGTTGTGTTAGCTTTGCCTCTGATATAATTCCTGGTCAGTAGGAAGTTGGTCAACCTTTCATACCAAGCTCGTGGAGCTTGCTTTAGGCCATATAAGGCCTTCTTGAGTTTATAAACATGGTTTGGAAATTTCGGATCTTCAAACCCAGGAGGTTGATTAACATATACCTCTTCGTTTATAAAACCATTAAGAAATGCACTTTTTACATCCATTTGATATAGTTTGAAATTCATAAAGCTAGCATATGCACATAGTATACGTATAGCTTCTAGCCTAGCAACGGGTGCAAAGGTTTCTCCATAGTCAATACCCTCTTGCTGACTATAGCCTTGGGCTACAAGTCGGGCTTTATTTCTAACTACGTTTCCTTGCTCATCTAGCTTATTTCTAAATACCCATTTAGTTCCTATGGTCTTTTGATTCCTAGGTTTAGGCACTAAATCCCATACCTCGTTTCTTGTGAATTGATCGAGTTCTTCTTGCATGGCATTGATCCAATACTCATCGTGCTCAGCATTGTTGAAGTTCTTTGGCTCATGTATTGAGACAAACGCCACATTGCTTAGATACTTCCGAAGCTGATCTCTTGTCATTACCTTATTTTCAGTAGCGTCAAGAATGGATTTTTCTGAATGTCCTCTTGGAATTTTTATTTCTTTGGGTAATGCTGAGTTATTTGGAACAGGTGTTTCTACAATTTCTGCAGGAGTAGATTGGTCAGTAAAGATAATCTCAACTTCTTGTTTACCTTTGGTCAGCCCTTGTATTGATAACTCAGAAGCTCCATTTTGGTCAGCGGAAGCTGAGCTCAGTTCATCTTCTTCGAGCTGAGTTGTCTTCCCTGCAGGGTCAGCTTCATCGAACTCAATATGGACAGACTCTTCTACAATTTGAGCTCGTTTATTATACACTCTATATGCTTTACTGTTTGTTGAGTATCCCAAAAAGATCGCTTCGTCAGCTTTAGCGTCAAATTTTGCAAGGTTATCCTTTGTGTTGAGTATAAAACATTTACACCCAAAGCCACGAAAGTAGCCAATGTTGGGCTTTCGTCCTTTCCAAAGTTCATATGGGGTTTTCTTGAGAATAGGTCTAACAAGAGCCCTGTTTAGAATATAGCATGCTGTGTGGATAGCTTCACCCCAGAAATACTTTGGAAGCATATTTTCACTCAGCATTGTCCTAGCTATTTCGATAATTGTTCTGTTCTTCCTTTCAACAACCCCATTTTGTTGAGGTGTTCTAGGAGCAGAGAAATTGTGGTCAATACCACTGGTTTCACAGAATTCATCAAACTGTTGGTTTTTGAATTCTCCACCACTGTCACTTCTAATATGAGCTACTCTTAGGTCTTTGTCATTTTCTAGCTTTTTAATCAATGTGGTAAACATCTCAAATGTTTCATCCTTGCTACTCAGCAAGATGATCCAAGTGTACCGAGAGAAATCATCTACAATGACCAAGGAAAATTTCTTACCTCCCAAGCTGAGTGGCTGGATAGGTCCGAAAAGATCCAAGTGTAGTAATTCCAATGGTCTCTTGGTTGAGACAATATTTTTACTTTGAAATGACTTTTTGGTTTGTTTCCCTTGCTGACAAGCTTTACATAATTGATCTTTCTCAAATTTCAATTTGGGTAGTCCCTCAACTAATTGCTTTCTAGCTAATTTGGCAAGAAGGTCCATGCTGACATGCCCAAGTCTTCTATGCCATAGCCAGGAGTTATCCTCTTTAGACACTAAGCATATGTTTTTGGAAAACTGTTTTTCTAAATTTAGCATGTATACATTTTCTACGCGAGGGGCAGTTAAAATCAATTCATTTGTGTTCCCCTCGAGTATTTGACACTTAGTATCATCGAATACAACCTTTCTGCCGCTCTTGCAAAGCTGAGCTACACTTAGCAGATTGTATTTGAGACCTTTAACTAGGGAGACTGACTCAATAGTTGGGTTACCTCCGATAGTACCTGAGCCGACTATCTTACCCTTCTTATTGTCTCCGAAGCTTACACTTCCACCTCGTTTAAGCTCTAGTGTGATGAATTGTGTTTCATCACCTGTCATGTGCCTTGAGCATGCGCTGTCTATGTACCACAGCTTTGACTTCTCTACGCATGTCAAGCTAACCTGCATTTTAAACTATTCATTTTTAGGTACCCAATTCTTTTTGGGTCCTTTCTTGTTAGTGTAAACAGGTGCAAAATCATACTTTAATTTGTGACGACATACTTTTATAGTGTGGCCTGGCTTACCACAAAAGTTACAAAATTTTACCCTTTGGGGGTTGTACTGAGTGCGGTCAGCATTGTTGTGCTGGGCATGCCAGCATACCTTTGTGGAATGTCCTTTTCTTCCGCAGAAGTCACATTGGACAACTCGCTTGTTATGCCAACACACTTCTCTTGTGTGTCCCTTTTTCCCGCAACAGTCACACTGTATGAGCTGTTTATGCTGACTAGTACTTGAGTACTCAGCATGGGGTTTATTTTTATTTGAGCCTCTTATTTGGCTTTGTAAGGTAGTTACGTCCTTTTTCAGTTTCTTTGAATCTGATTGGACCTCCGAGATAAACTTTTGCATAATTTCCATGTTACTATGCAAAGTTGAGTTGTCTTGGAGAAGATATCGGAGGTCACTCAGCTTGACCTCTCCAATCTCATCACACCGCCTGCTGAGTGCCTTTACTTTCTTATTGCACTTTTTAGTTAGTGCATATAAATCACTCAGGGCATTTACCATCTCATTTCTAAGCAAAAGTAGGGATGTTACCTCATTGTTGTGTACCTCCTGGTCAGTTTCATCAGAGAGGTCAGCTTGCTCAGATTGAGAGTGATCAGCATCATCGGCCATGAAGCATATGTTCGCCGTTTCATTTGCATCAGCTTCGGATGATATTGACTCATCACTGTCACTCCATGTTGCTACCATTGCTTTCTTGTTTCCCCTCTTATCTCTCTTGAGGTTCGGGCAGCTTGACTTGATGTGTCCAGTTTGGTGGCACTCAAAACATGTGACAGGCTTGGAGCTGTCCTTCTTGTATTTGTCAATGGACTCAGCTTTGTATCTGTCATTTTTTCTGAATGGCCTTCTGCTGTTCTTCTCATTCTTCCTAAACAACTTCTTCATTTTTCGTGTAAACATGGCCATCTCCTCATCGTCTGATGAGTCAGCTTCAGTTGAGTCAGCTTTCATGACAAGTGATTTTTGTTTCTTATCTTCTGACTTTTCTTTCTCTTTAGCTTCAAAGTTTTGCATTGAGATCTCATGAGTCAGCAGAGATCCGATCAGCTCGTCATACTTGTATGTGGTCAGGTCCTGAGCTTCTTCTACAGCAGTTTTCTTAGCTTGCCAGCTCTTGGGTAAGCTTCTCAAGATTTTCTTTACTTGCTCTTCTTCAGTGAAGTTCTTGCCGAGTCTTTTCAGCTCATTTATAATATTAGTGAACCTAGCATTCATTCCAGAGATGTCCTCATTGTCGTTCATTTCGAACAGCTCGTACAATCTCATATGTTGGTTCACTTTTGACTCATTGACCTTGCTTGTGCCTTCATAGGTCACCTCGAGCTTTTTCCATATCTCCTGTGCTGACTCGCAACCTGATATTTTATTGTATTTTGCAGTATCTATAGCACAGTGAAGCATATTGATAGCCGAAGCATTGTTTTGAAGTTTTCTGAGGTCATCTTCTGACCACTCAGTTTCACTTTTAACAACTTTCTCATTGTCAACGGTTTTATATAGCACGTATGGGCCTTGAACAATTGCAAGCCATGCACTCATGTTTGTGGCTTGAATAAAGTTCTTCATCCTATTCTTCCAGAATGTATAGTTGGATCCAAAGAATAGGGGAGGCCGACTAATAGATAATCCCTCAGGGAGTATCTGTGTTGTTTGGTTCCCTGGAAGGAAACGAGTGCTATTCTCAGCCATTTATGGGGATCCGCTCAAGATAGTTATATCTTTGAGTAGTGAGCTTAGGCTCTGATACCACTTGTTGGTCCCGTGTGATTAGTTCCAAAGGGGGGGGGGTTGGGAACTAATATAACTTTTGCGTTAATTTATCTTGCTGACTTAATTATTTTGATGAGTTGATTATCTCAGCTTTGGTCAGCTTGGCCGAACTTAGCGTAAGACAGCTTTAGTCAGATGCTGACTAAGACTGTTTTACTTGAGAGTTGGGAATTGACACTAGTGTGGTCAGTTTCCAACTCAACACTCCAATTTACTCAGTACCAGCTTCTTACAGTTTATATGCTGAGTAAATATAACAATCAACACAAGCACACACACACACACACACACACACACACATATATATATATATATATATATATATATATATATATATATATTTGAGAGAGTTAGAAGTTACTCAGTATCACTTATCCTAGTTCGGCCTCTCTGCCTACGTCCAGTCCCCAGAGTCCTCTGGGCTTTTAGAATCCAATACTGAGCTCTTTAAGGGTAGAGCACAAACCGATTACATGCAGTTGAATATGCAAGAGTACCGTCCTCTATTCTTCTACTCACCTCCTACTAAGCACCACAACCCGGTACTTAGATTTCTCTACCACTGAGTGTTTACAACCAAGCACTCAGCACAACACTCTCAATATCACGATTGATCAATTTGTTCTTTTTCAAATGAAGAACAGTTTAGATGATTACAAATAATTAATCTAGCATTTACACACGAATAGAAAATGGGTGTAAGATCTCTTTCTTGTTTTTGAGTGCTTTGAACTTGTAGTTTTCTCTTGTATTTTTCTTGTTGTAATTCAGCAATGATCCAAGGATTTTGATTGTCTTTATATAGATTAAAATCTGGAGGTGGATCATTTGAAATGATTTAGCCATTAAGTCCAAAACGGATCTTTTGGGAGACAACTTCTGGTCAGCTTCAGGTGTCAGGCCAATCATGTCTTCTGATTTCTTCAGACATCAGATTTGTCTTCTTGCTGCAGATGTTGTCTTCTTGTGACAGTTTGTCTTTTAGCACATATATATATCAAGCACACATATATATATATATATATATATATATATTTGAGAGAGTTAGAAGTTACTCAGTATCACTTATCCTGGTTCGGCCTCTCTGCCTACGTCCAGTCCCCAGATTCCTCTGGGCTTTTAGAATCCAATACTGAGCTCTTTAAGGGTAGAGCACAAACCGATTACAGGCAGTTGAATATGCAAGAGTACCGTCCTCTATTCTTCTACTCAACTCCTACTAAGCACCACAACCCGGTACTTAGATTTCTCTACCACTGAGTGTTTACAACCAAGCACTCAGCACAACACTCTCAATATCACGATTGATACAATTTGTTCTTTTTCAAATGAAGAACACTTTAGATGATTACAAATAATCAATCTAGCATTTACACAGGAATAGAAAATGGGTGTAAGATCTCTTTCTTGTTTTTGAGTGCTTTGAACTTGTAGTTTTCTCTCTTGTATTTTTCTTGTTGTAATTCAGCAATGATCCAAGTATTTTGATTGTCTTTATATAGATGAAAATCTGGAGGTGGATCATTTGAAATGATTTAGCCGTTAAGTCCAAAACGGCTCTTTTGGGAGACAACTTCTGGCCAGCTTCAGGTGTCAGGCCAATCCTGTCTTCTGATTTCTTCAGACGTCAGATTTGTCTTCTTACTGCAGATGTTGTCTTCTTGTGACAGTTTGTCTTTTAGCCAAATTCAGTTGTCCCATGTTTCTCGAAATTGACTTTTGCATTATTCCGAGATTTCTATTATTGGTGCAGACAGTTGTTGGATTTGTCTTTTAGCCAACGGAACACTTGTGAATCACTCAGCTTTACTCTGATAGAACCTGTCATTGTTTGCTTGCCAAACTTCCTGCTGAGTCTTCTTTCACTCAGCTTCCTAGGTCAGCTTCGTTCTGCAAGACTTTGTTATGAAGCAGAGTTTTCTTCTCTGATGCTGAGTTCCAATCTTCACTCAGCTTCTTTGACCAGCTTCATTCTTCAGCTGTTGTTCTAAGGATGACTTTGTCTTATGCCGAGTTGCTTTTCACTCAGCTTGTTATCTCATGCTGACTTGATCCTGTCTCATTCTTTATTTCTTTTTGCATTTGTATTTATACTCAATATTGAACAAACGGATTAGTACAATTAAATCAAAGCACTTAAATTTAATTGCCTCTTTAATCATGGATTAAACTTAAATGATTTTGTCAAATCAAAATCTTGTGGAAAGGTGTTTCAACAAACTCCCCCATTTTGATGTTGGCAAAATATTTGATTTATGGAACTCATATTCCCATGATCGAAGTACAGTTTTTCTTTCTGAAATTGCTCCCCCGTAAGGGTTGCATGTATTGTCTAAACTTTAGAGAAGACAAGTGTATACAGTCTTAGTTTAATCCTAGATTTGCTGAGATCTTGTTTTGGCGATCTTAAGTCAATTTTCAGAAGAGTTCAATGTTTACTTAGTTTGATACATGATTAGTAAGTACTGAGAATTTGTGTTTGTTCAATTTTTAGACAGGTCAGCATTCTAATGAGTATCTTATACAGCTAAGTCAATTTGAATGAAAAGATGCTCAATATATATATTCAGGCACAAGTACACAAGCACAAAAACAGAATTAGCTAAGTCCTAGGTTGACTAAGCTGTTACTTTCTACGGGCAGCTTGATACAATTTTCCCTTGCCTTTCTGCTGCTTACTTCCTGAAGCCTTTGTGTCTTGCTGAGTTTCATCCTCTTGGCTATTCTCCCCCGTTTTGCCATCATCAGACTGGGGAGCGATGAAGGTTTCATTGAGAGCAGCACGAGTCAGTTTGACAGAATAGGCGTTGAGACGCTTGGTGCTTTCAAATAGGCCATCAAGGACAGGAACTCCATCATCAAGAACTTCTCTAGGAGCGCGAAAGGTTGCGCTGATCATGCTAAGCATGTATTCGTGTGCCTTAGTTAGCCAGGATATAGCTTCTGTGAACTGGGCATACGATTGATGGTACATCTTAAGCACAGCCTTATCGTAAATCTCACGCTGGTCAGTTGTGTAACGTACATGCCGAAGTATACTTTGAGTGGTCTGAAGGATCGTGTTGGTTTTGACCACATCAGTTTCCATCTCCTCTTTGCTCAGATTCAAAAGACGTACAGCTTCACTTATTTCGTCCATGGTACATTGGGAAGATGAAGAGAGAAGATCACGAGCACCCGTTAGCTCTGAAGACAGCTTGGCAAAACAGTGATTTAGCTCGACAGAGGTAGCATAACCCGTGGTGATGGTAGGTAAGGCATTGATCTGGCCTTGAAGTGAATTCATGTGGTTCACCATCATCAATATCAGCTCAGTCAGCTTGGCAAAGGAATCTTGCTTGGGTTGCTGGAGTTGGACGGAAGTCATGACACTGACTAAATCTTTGAGATGCTTGATCTCATTGAGAAGCTGAGTGACAGATGTCAATTCTTATGACTCAGCATGTGCAATCCCAGCAGTATCGGCATGAGATGTGTTTATATCCTGTAGGAGACGCTGAGCCGAGTCGATGATGCGACGTCCGGACTCAGTTGCATTTGGATAGGCAAATTGTGCCTCAAGATGTACCTCAGTGGCCGGAATTCTAGTGCCATTGGATTTAGAAGGAGTTTGATGCTGCCCTTGAGTTGAGGTGTTAGTGTGGTCAGCATCGGAATTTTGATGTTGATGAGCAACAGGAGCTGACTGCTCTATGTTCTGCACAATAGGATGGGAAGGAGGTGGATCGGCAGAGAGAATTACCTGCTCAACATGGTCTTGAGTTGGTGCAGGGAGAAGCATTTCACGCTGAGTGGGATTTTCCTTAGCTTGCTTTTCTCCCTGAGTAGCTAGGACTTCGAGTGTTTGCTCGGTTTGGTTTGGATTTTCTGGAGTCTTGGCGTGTTGCTCGATATGAGTGACAGAGGCTTGGTTTTCCTATATGGAAGGCTCAGGATATGAGGAGAAGAACCGAAAATGAGTGGTTGTGAGATCCATGATGTCATCCCTTGGAGGTGAGTCATCCAGGAGGTTAATAGTTGGAGATTTGTAGGCCTTCTTCTTAAGCCTTCTTAATCTTCTTGCCTTTGGAGGAGGTGAGTCAGCAGGGATGGAATCAAGTGATGACTCAATTCCAAGATCAATGTTGAGCCCTTCCCGTACTACTTCTTCCTCTGGAAGATCAGCATCACCTATCACATTCTGTTCAGCTGGACTTTCCGCTTCCTCAGCATTCTCTGTTTGTTCTTGCTCAACACAAGTTTCTTGATGTTGCTCAACATCCTCATTGTAATCATGCTGACCTTCATTATCACTTTGTTCCTCTTCTTCTTGATTAGCTGGAGTTTGCTCAAGGTCAATTCCTTGACTTGTGATGAAGTGAGCATCATCAGGGACAGCAAATCCAAGAGGAACAGCTTCAACTGGACTCAGCTCAGCATTTTTCTTTTTCTTCTTCAGAGGAGTTTCTTTATATTCTCTCTCCTTAGGCTCATCTTCCCTTTTTCTTTTCTCCTCTGATTTACCTTGATCAGCATCAATTTTCTTCCCTTTAGAGACAACCCGAATTTTCTTAGGGACAGCATCAACATTCTTGGAGCTGGTCTGTATTGCCTTGTGTTTCTTTTCTTGCTTAGTGTGGACGGCAGCTTCGACTGCAGCTATATCCTCATCCTGAGGTAGCTCAGTATCCCCTTCCTCCTGACCTTCCTGCTCAGTTTCCCCTTGAGCTCCCTCGACTACCCCTTCTCCCTTCTTGTGTTTGATGGGTTGGTTGTACACTAACCCAAATAATAATGCAGCAGTAATTTCGGTTCCCATGGTTTCTACTTCAGTTGTCACGTGTTTCTTGAAATTGACTTTTGCATTAATCCGAGATTTCTATTATTGGTGCAAACAGTTGTTGGATTTGTCTTTTAGCCAACAGAACACTTGTGAATCACTCAGCTTTACTCTGATAGAACCTGTCATTGTTTGCTTGCCAAACTTCCTGCTGAGTCTTCTTTCACTCAGCTTCCTAGGTCAGATTCGTTCTGCAAGACTTTGTTATGAAGCAGAGTTTTCTTCTCTGGTGCTGAGTTCCAATCTTCACTCAGCTTCTTTGACCAGCTTCATTCTTCAGCTGTTGTTCTAAGGATGACTTTGTCTTATGCCGAGTTGCTTTTCACTCAGCTTGTTATCTCATGCTGACTTGATCCTGTCTCATTCTTTATTTCTTTTTGCATTTGTATTTATACTCAATATTGAACAAACGAATTAGTACAATTAAATCAAAGCACTTAAATTTAATTGCCTCTTTAATCATGGATTAAACTTAAATGATTTTGTCAAATCAAAATCTTGTGGAAAGGTGTTTCAACAAATGACATTTTTAGAAAATATGAGACACAGGTGCGACGGGATACGGTAAATTTTTATATAATTAATTATATATGTTGAACTACGCTTCGAACGATCAATCAACCACACAGAGAAACAAAGTACACAAAGATCACAGATTGGATCTTGAAACAACAATCAAAAGAATACACACAGAATTTACCCTGGTTCGGCTTAACTGCCTACATCCAGCAACTTCACTAATCAATGGAGATTACAACAAGATTGAAACAGTTTCTCCTTTTCCAGAAACTCTCGTGTTTTCCCAATCCCCTTCGGATTATCACAGTGTACACTTATGACTTAGTCTAAGAATCTCTCGTTCTCTCTCACGAAACTACTTCCCAACCCAGACCTTTTATAGCCTTTACAAAGTTGTGAAAATACCCAAAATATCCTTACTCAAAAAATGTACAAACTCAGCAAGACCTACTGACCAGTGGTAACACAGCAAGACCATGTTGACCTGTATTATCACCTCAGTACCATGCTGATTACAGCCATGCTGACTTGATAACTCAGCATTCCGACTTCTTGATTTTACTCTTGCTGACGGGTTGACTTACAATTATGCTGACTTGATTACCCAGCATCATTCTTGTAATAGAAAACAACAACGACTTACAATGCTGACTTGTTGACTCAGCATCATCAGCAAGTGATAGAAAACAACGACTTACAATATATATTAGATATAAAAATATATATAAAAAAACTTGCTAAATCACAAATAAGTCATTCTCTAATCCATAAAAAACATCTATAATAACATAAAATACCTACTTCAGAATCTATGTCTAATTTTAATTTACAATTGATCAAAAAATACTTACAAGTTACATGGTAGATGAAAGGAGAGATGACTTCACATAGAAAAAAAATGCAGAGAAAGGCAGTAAGAGAATCGTAGAGATGATGGTCGAAGACTTCAGAGCAAGAAAACCCAGATTCAGAGCACAGATTTGAGAAGAAATATATAAGGGGAAAAGACGTGTGTGTTACACATAAGTTAAGGGAGAAGACACGACTGTTACACAGAAGATAAGGGGAGAAGACGTGATTGTTGTTGAAGGAGAAATGATCGGTATAAATTAGATTTTTATAAAAAAAAATTCTAATTAACCAATCTATTTTTATAAAAATTAAGAAAAAGCCCTAAAATTTTCTAATTTTTGCATATAGTTGTGTCGCTGACGTGTCGCTGACGTGTCCCCGTCGTGTCCCATCTCGTAAAAAAAAGCTGAGGATATAATTTTACCGTGTTGGGCACGTGTCCATCTGTGTCCCCGGTGAGTCCCCGTGTCCGGTGAGTCGGACACTGCCACGACAACCCCGAGGAAGAGTATGTGCTTCACAGAGTAATACCCATTGATTTTGGTGAAGAAGAATTAATATCCGGTGGGTTGCTACTTAATAAATATATATTATGTGAAGTCATGTATTGATTATTGTTAAAGATTTAGAAAGGTTTCATTTTCAATTTGAAATTTTTTATTTAGGAAATGAATAATACTTTTACGTGTAACGATCTACATGTGTTTATGTCGAAATTAAATAATTCACGCACAATTTAAGCTGAATGATGAGAGTTATCGAGTTGATTACGAGGACCTCCACACCGCTTGTGAACCCTCTAAGAATGGTATGAATATTGCTAAGCAAGCTTTGAAGGCAGCTAAGTCAGGAGTGAGTGTTGATGGCTCGATAATGAACTAAGAACATAAGGAGCACGAGCGTTGGATGATGGTCTCCGAAACGGAAATAGACCCTAAGGAATAACACGATGAAGGTTAATAAGGGTGATTCTCGACATGACAATTCTAATGAACCAATTGAATCACGTGCTACTAGAGCTCGTACCTCTAACTCAGCGTGTTCCTATCCTAGAAATTATTCTCGTTTCAGCCACAAATATGGATGACAACATGTAGGGTACCCGCATGTAGTCTCAATCCAAACCCTTACACGTTTATTTTTCAATTACTCATACCCGTCTCATTACCCTAATGAATATACTTTTTGCATCCTTATTTGTTAAAATCAATACATGAAAAAATATATATATATAAATTAAATAAAGCATAAATTTAAAAAATCATCCATCTAAAAATTGAATAAATATCCCAAATTCAAAAATTCTAAATCTCTCAAATTATTAACAAATTACAATAAACTAAAACTAAATAGTTCATTTTGATAATCTTCATTTTTCCTCCATTTGGTGTCACCTTTATCGACATTCAAGAGAATGAATACAAAAATTAATAAGTTATATATTATATAATTTAAAAGAAAAATATATTGAATAAAGAAAAATACATACCTAAAATGAAATTATTGAACTAATCAATTATCAATCAACACTTTCCCAAATATTTTTCTTTGATTTTACTTGTATTTTTCTTAGAAGAATCTTTAAATAAAAACAAAAACAATAGTTAAGTAGTTGTTTAACTTTCAATAATCAATTAAAATTAAAACATAAATTTTGAAGTTATTGAATATTCTTGAAATAAGGTTGGAGAGAGGTAATAAAACTCTTTAATTCGATATACTCAACAATTGACAAAGGGTACTCATATCTAATTATGGCAATAGCTAATTGATTTGTTCAATATTTTAATCAAAACTCTGATTTTCATATTGAACTTTCCCATCACCATTTCTCTCAACGATAATTTGCTTTTGCTTCTCAAAACATTGGTCTATTTTGGGAGTTTGTTTATCTGAACACTTTGGAAAACTTCCTTGTTTTTAGAACTTTCTAAATCTCTTATATTCACACTTGCAAATAAAGACATGATACAACATAAACCTACAAATTTATAAACAATAATTATGAATTTAGGAATAAGTAACACTATCTATTCATTAAACAAGCAATCTGAAAAAATTAACAATGAAGTTACATTAATAATAGAACAAGCATCAACCAATCACTTCACAAACACACAACAACATTATAAGAAAAATAAAGCAAGAAAAAACACACACAAAAACAAATATGCATAAACAGACAAAGGATATGCAATCACCAGTAAAGAAAATAAAGTCAAAAGATGTTCTAAAAATAAACAGTAAAGAAAATTACCAATAGAGAATGATCGACGTATGTGGTTGCAGAAAGGACGACGAGAACGATGGACAATGGTGGATGCACGATGAATGATAGACGATGATGATGGTGGCTAAATAGTCAAGGGTTGTGGATGCTAGCGAACGATTATGGATAATGGAGTGGATGCGGAAGGAATTTGAGAGAACGGAAACTCATGGTGTTGGATTCATAAGCGTAATCTATTATATATATAAAATGAGGAACAAAACTAACACTTGTCAGAATTTTAGAGTTTTTCTTAACTGATGTGGCACGATAATTAACACATGCTGATGTGTAATTTTCTTAATTATTTAGATTTATTTTCGATTTTCGATTTTTTTTTTGTCTCTTGTTAGTGTTAGGATGAGATGTGAATTGATGAATGAGAATTTTAAATATAAATTTGACTAACTCCTATTCCAACTCAAATACCTTTCCTTATATCTCCCGTCTATGTTACAACTATCAATAACTTCACTACAATTTCCCTATTTCCTATCTTCCTTCCATAACGGCTTCAATCTCTCTCTCTGAATTAACGATCCAAACCCTCAGGTGCTTTCATTACAAAATGATAGAAGTGAGTTACTGTTAAGCCCAAAATATACCTAAAATATCATTAATATTTACATCAGTTTTGCTACGAATTCGTACTATTTATATCTGTTTAGCGTACTTTTACTTCCAAATATGTTTCTTTCTTGCAAGGTACCTAAATATTTGGTAAAATCCAAATAGGAACGAAAAGAGCTTACAACAGAAGAAAAACCCTACAAAAGGAGTCAAAGACGACGAAAATCAAACGCACCGAAACGAGGACAAGGACGAAGTCAAGACAGAGGAAATTACTCCGTGTCGCGACCGAGAATCCTCCATTCTCGGTCGCGACACGCGTCACCAGCTTCTCCTCCTTACCATTTCGAAGGCTAAATATTTGCTACCCCATTCTCGGCCGAGAATTTACATTCTCGGTAAGAGCAGAAATTCTAGAAAGGATATACGTACACGTTCGTTCATAAAGAAACGCGTTCGTTCGATTAGATAAGATCGCCTCTTCATAGCAGACACGTCCCTTAAACCCGACTCTTCAACATCTATAAATAAAGAGTTGATTTCAGAGTTGGATATATAGGAAATTGAAGAAAAGATTAGTATAGAATTAATGCAGAAATTCTGAGTCAAGCGATTCAGAGTTAGAAGTTCAATTCTGTAAAGAGCAATATGATGTACACACATTGTTTATCAAATAATTACAAACACAGTAGCATTTAGATTTGTTCATATTAGTTTACATTTTGGTAGTCGATAGACCAATCGCTATTCCGATGATTCAACGAGAAGATTTAGTAGAGGATCCACCCCTGAGCCTGACAAACTCTAACGAAACCCAAGGAAAGGATTGACAACCCGTTCACTTGCAAGTCGTCGAAAGTTTCCATGCTTCTTGTTCTCTGTAAAGTTGTATCAAATTCACATTTCATCTAATAAAGTTCATTCTATTCGATAGATTTTTATGTAGCACTTTGGTAAATGATTCGAAGTGAGTTCTGGTGTTTTCATTAAAACGTAGTTGAATTCAAAATCTTTACAAGGAAACTTTGTTGAACACTTAGACGAGTTAATATCTCGGAAGAGTATTAATTTGGTTAAGGAAGCAATCGAACCCGATAGGGGATTGTTGCGTTCAAAGCCTTTTAATTAGAGGAATTTATGTTATTTCATTTTCATAATTTATACAAAGTTTAAAGTTGTTTTCTTTGCTTAATGCAAACGAATACATTTGTTTACTTTTCTAAAGAACTAAACATTTCTGTTTTGCAAATTCACCCTTAAATCAGAAGAGGTTTCTAACATTCGTTATATTCTAATCTAATTCTTGTTCTAGCAATTTCAAAGCCAAATCCAATTAAACGATTTTACACATTATAAACCTTAAAAGTAAATCTAACCGATTCAAAATAAGTTTTCGTTAAAAAGCGTTCCCTGTGGGTTCGATATCTTTTATTGCTACAAGCGTATACCGTGCACTTGCGGAAATCGCTCAACAAGTTTTTGGCGCCGTTGCCGGGGATCGCCAAAATTTTTAACAAAAATTTAGATTTTTCGCGTTTTATTTCGAATCTAGGTTTACATATACTTATTCAAACTTTTATAATTTAATTATTTTTAATTTTTAACATATTTATTTTTCAAATTCTGTTTTGAAGGTAGTTTCGGTTCGTGCAAGATTTCAGGTTCATGCGCAGTTCTCGAAGTTCAGGCATTGCACCAAACCCTTTAGAACCAGAGATTGAAAAAACCATAAAGAAAAACAAGAAAAACAAAAACAAAAACAAAACTCCCGTAAAAACAAATATCGAGCCAGAAAAAATGGCAAATCCACCAACACTTATGGATTACGCTAGGCCAGGAGTTGCCGGTGTAACCAATAGTAGGGCTGGGCGCGGATCCCGGAGATACTGGACCGGACCGAATATCCGAGGAAAAAACTCCGGAATTGGACCGGACCGTTTACTTTTTTTGAAGAACCGAACTGGATTGGACCGTTGACTTTTCGTCAAAGAACTGGACCGAACTGGACCGAAATTTATCCAGGACCGGACCAATAACCGGATTGGATTGGACCGAACTGAAATAACCGAAAGTTTAGCAATAATAAATTTATATTTCATACATTAACTTTATATAAAGATAAATATTATATAATATATAGTTATATATTTTGTAAGGTTTGGTAAACTAATTACAATAATATTATATAGTCATAAAAATTATCCCGATTAATTCCCATTTATAAAATGAAATAAAAAATATTTACCTAAAATGTAGACATGGAGAATGGAGCACCTAACCAAATGGAACATTGTTAATCATCTTAACCATCTAAACCAATTCTACTTCTTATTAACCATTTAATTAAGTAACAAATATTAGAAGTTTTAAATATTAAAATTTTTAAACATTTTATAAAATAGAATCTCGTGCTTCTTTACCCCATTCTCTCTGCTTCGATTTTTTTCTACGGTTCTATCTCCTCCATTGCACTCCATCGCCGCTACCACCGCTGCTACCACCTCGCACGCCGCCACCTCCACCTTGCACACCGCCACCTCCACCTTTTACCGATCTAAACTCTGGTAAGTTTTCTAAACTCTGAACTTTTATATTTCAATTTCTAAACTCTATGTTGCGTACATTGTGTAGATTTGAAGTTTTATATGTTCTGTGTTATATTTGAAGTTTTATATGTTAGGGTATTAGATATAGTTCTTAATTAATTCACAGAAGCTTCCTCTCATGGAAAATTAATTAGGAAAATTTTCTTCACCTGGTTTTTCAGCCATGGAAAATTTTCTAGACAGTCACTCCCACCTTTCCCATCTCATCACCTCTTGTTCAATCGGGTATTATGGGGTCTTATAGCTAAGCAATAAACTTCAAACATTACCTACACTTTTTAATATAAACATCAATATAAGGGACCTGTAAAGCTACAAAAAATGGAGGAAATCTTCGTGAAATTATGCATATAAGAGAAGGGAGATATCAGTCACTTGAAGAATGTTTGGCTCGTGAATACAGAATCACGCTTCGGACTATTTCTTCACAAATCTCCAATAATTTATAGTGGAAATTCATATGAACAATTGAACATGTTTCGTGTTATTTACTTTTTTTAGTCCATTTCGCAGTATGAACTGTCTTAATTTGGAACGCTTGTTTATTCTCTTGGGAAAAATTTGCATATTATGGTCTCAAATCATGTTAATTGTTTGGTGAATCATGATTGACCTTGAATCGCATTGTAATTTTGTGTTTGCCGAATTAATTTTGTGTTTATTCTGTATATGATTCTTTAAGTGAATCTTGTCGTCTTATGCTTCTATTTTATCATATCTATTGTGGTGGAAGGTTAATGTTATGCGATATCCTGCTTTATCTAAAGTTGTAAAAGATGTTTTTGCAATTCAATGCTCAACTGTGGCTTCTGAATCTACGTTTAGCACAAGTGGTAAAAGTTTGGATCAATTTAGGAGTTTTTTAACTCCTGCTACAGCTGCGGTTTTGATTTGTTGTCAAGATTGGTTGAAAACTTCAACTCAAGCTTTCAAGCATGAAGAAGAAGTTGAAGATCTTGAAGCTATTGAAGAAGGTAATATTTACTTAGCAATTATATTTCATAGTTTTATTTTAATTAAATGTTTATGAATACTAACTATATAAAAGTTATTTAATTTGTAGAAATTAGTTCTGATCCTGAAATTGCATCATCTCTTTTATCCATATTTCAATTGGATATCTAAGGTTTTTTTAACCGAATCAAATGCACTTTGGTAAGCATATTTTTTTCTTTTTACTTTTTGCTAGTGTATTGATTAATTTTATTGAAGTGAAAGCTAATTAATTTAACATTTCTTGATTCACTAATATGGTAAATTTTATATGTTTAGGTTGATGTTTGGCTTTTACTGCATTTGCTTTGGAAAACAAGGAATTTGTTGTGTTAAGAAGATTCAATTACAAATTGGGATGATGATTAGAGAGATTTTGCTAATGAAGTGTTGTCTTTTTTGAATTAAAGGTTGTTTGTTTTTATGGATTTGTTATTTTGTAACTTTGATTTTGTGGGTTTTTTTAGCCTTGTTGTCTACCGTCACTTTTAATACTTTGATTTTGTGGGTTTTTTTAGCCTTGTTGTCTACTGTAACTTTTAATGAATGTTGTTTACTTCCTAAAAAAATATCATTTATTTCAAGTTATGTAAGATAATAAAATTTTATATTTTATTATTTTGTAAATTAAATTTTTAATTTATTTTTTAGGACTTAAACTATTAGATATTTATCCGAATCACCGAAAAATTATATTGGATTGGACCGGAACCGAATCTCCGAATGCCCGAACTGGACTGGACTGAAATTTTGGGGCAATTCAATTCTGGAGATTTATTCTTTCAATCCAATTCTGGAGATTTCATTTTATTAATCTCCGAATTTCAATCCAATACTGGAGATTCATGAATCCCCGACTTGGACCGAACTGTGCCCAGCCCTAACCAATAGTATAGTTAGACCTAGAATTGTTGCAAACCAATTTGAAATTAAGCCAGCATTGCTTAATATGTTGCAAAATAATGTGACATTTCACGGGTTGCCTAACGAAAATCCTAACACCCATTTGACAAATTTCTTAGAAATTTGTGACACTTTTAAAATAACAGATGTGACTGCCGAAGCAATCAAACTTCGCCTCTTCCCTTTCACTTTGAAGGATAGATTCAAAGAATGGTTAACTTCTATGCCAGCCGCAACTTTTGAAACTTGGGACCAACTTGCCCAAGCATTTTTATCAAAATATTTTCCATTAGCAAAAACCGCAAGAGTCATAAAAAAGTTAACATCTTTTTCTCAAAATGACAATGAAACCCTTTATGAGGCTTGGGAACGATTTAAAGAACTTCAACGTTTATGCCCACACCACCAATTGCCCGATGCACTTTTAATGCAAACATTTTATAATGGATTAAATCCTACAACTAGAGGTTCATTAGATGCTATGTCGGGAGGGTTATTTATGAAGAAGACATCTGCCCAAGCAAGAGAACTTTTGGAGGAAATGGCACTTAACAGCAGTATGTGGCTCGCAGATCATGGACATAGACCAGTGGCGAAACCATCATCCTCAAACACATCATCGGTTAAAGGTGTAGTGAATCTTGATCCAGTTGCGATGTTACAAGCCCAATTTTCTGCCTTATCGCACAAAATTGATAGGTTTATGGCACCGTGCGATCCTAATGGTAATACAATCCAAACGGACGTGGAATATGAAGGTATGAGCGAGATTGAACAGGTAAATTTTGTCCAAGGGCAAAACCAAACTAACAACCCTTATTCCAATACTTATAATCCTGGATGGAGAAATCATCATAACTTTAACTGGAGAGATAATAATAATAATGCGAATGCTAATCAAAATCGTATCAATAATTATCAAAATCAATCAAGAGATACGATTAACACTTTATCTTCTAAGATCGACAAATTTATTGATGCTATGAGTGTAAAAATAAGTAATCACGACGATGGTTTTAAACGGATCGAGAATAAATTCGATCAGCTTATTAAAAATCATTCATCTAGCATCCATAATTTGGAGGTTCAAATTGGACAACTTGCTAAATCAATTCCATCCCGCAAAGAGGAAAGTCTTCCCAGCCATACGGAGGAAAATCCGAAAGAGCATGTTAAGGCTATCACTCTTCGTTCCGGAAAAAACTACTTAGGTCCGGAAATGCCCGGGGATTCAACTTTACCGGGAACTAATTTACCAAAATCCAACGAAGATATATCCAACACTAAAAATTCACCAATAAACTCAAGTACAAAAACTTTTGTACCCAAACCACATTTTCCACACAAAGTCCGAAATAAGGACTATGACAAACAATTATTAACATTTTTAGACAAACTTAAAAATTTGCACATTAATTTGACATTTATGGATGCGATTACGCAAATTCCCAATTATGGTAAGTTCTTAAAAGATTTAATTTCAAAGAAAATCAGTTGGGAAGGAGTATCATCCATTTCACTAACTAAAGACCGTAGTTCGATAGTGTCGAGTAATTTGCCTACAAAACTCAAAGATCCCGGATGTTTTACTATTCCGTGTAAGTTGGGAGATATTGAATTCCCAAGTTGTCTTTGTGATTTAGGAGCAAGTATAAACTTAATGCCATTGTCTATTTTTAATAAGTTAGGTTTAGAAGATGATATCAAACGTACCAATATGGTTTTGCAATTAGCGGATCAAACCACTAAAAGACCATATGGTATAATTGAAGATGTTTTAGTTAAAGTCGACAAATTTATTTTTCCATGTTTTAGTTAAAGTCGACAAATTTATTTTTCCTACCGATTTCGTTATATTAGATTTTGCATATGATGTTAATTGTCCACTAATTTTTGGTAGACCGTTTATGAACACGGGACGTGCTCTAGTTGATGTGTCGGAAGGGAAAGTGGTTTTAAGGATAGGAGAAGATAAGATCGAGTTTGATATGAACAAAGCAATGAAATATCCTATGGAGGATTTTGCTTGTATGAAACTTGATTTAGTTGAAAAATGTGTTAATGACATTATTCAAAAAGAAGAAGTAATAGAACCTATAATGAATGAAGAATTAGAAGATAAGGACCCTGAACCTTTGATTCGAGAAGATGGACCAGTTCCTCCTTCAATTGTAATAGCCCCTAAATTAGAACTTAAAGAATTACCAAACCATTTGAGGTACGCTTTCTTAGGCGAAGGCGATTCTCTACCTATAATAATCTCTAACAAATTAACACATGTTCAAGAAGAAAAATTGAAAGAAGTTGTTAGAAATAGAATAGGAAGTATGGGATGGCAAATTTCAGACTTAAAAGGAATTAATCCTAGTATTGTAATGCACAGAATTCACTTAGAAGAAGATAAGCCACCTAAAGCGGATAGTCAAAGACGCTTAAATCCGAATATGAAAGAAGTAGTAAAAAATGAGATTACTGAACTTTTAGACAATGGAATCATTTATCCTATTTCGGATAGTGAATGGGTTAGTCCAATCCATTGTGTACCTAAAAAAGGAGGCATAACTGTTGTAAGGAATGACGAAGGTGAATTAATACCTACACGAACCACAACCGGTTGGAGGGTTTCTATAGACTATAGGAACCTAAACAAAGCAACTAGGAAAGACCATTTTCCTCTACCTTTCATTGATCAAATGATCGAAAGGATAACTGGTCATGCTTTCTATTGTTTTCTAGATGGTTACTCCGGATTCTTTCAAATTATATTTACCCAGATGACCAAGATAAAACAACCTTCACATGTCCTTATGGAACATTTGCATATAGGAGAATGCCTTTTGGTCTATGTAATGCACCAGCAACATTTCAACGTTGTATGACTGCAATTTTTAACGATTTCATTGAAGATATCATGGAAGTTTTTATGGATGATTTTTCCGTTTATGGAGATTCTTTCGATGCATGTTTACAAAACTTAGATAAAGTTTTGTGTAGATGTGAAGAAACGAATTTAGTATTAAACTAGGAAAAATGTCATTTCATGGTTGACGAGGGAATTGTTTTAGGTCATAAAATTTCTGAAAAAGGTTTAGAAGTGGATAGAGCAAAAACCTCAGTGATAGAAAAATTACCCCCTCCAACTACTGTTAAGGGAGTACGGTCATTTTTAGGACATGCAGGTTTTTACAGACGATTTATTAAAAACTTCTCTGTAATTTCCAAACCACTTACTAATTTACTCATGAAAGACTCAACCTTTGATTTCAATGAAGATTGTGTCAAGGCCTTCGAAACATTGAAAACAGCTTTAGTCAGTGCACCCATTATTGCTAAACCCGATTGGGATCTACCTTTTGAAATCATGTGTGATGCAAGTGACTTAGCCGTCGGATGTGTTTTAGGTCAAAGGAAGGATAAGAAACTTCATGTTATTTATTATGCAAGTCACACACTGTCAGGTGCACAATTAAATTACACCACAACCGAAAAAGAAATGCTAGTGGTAGTTTTTGCATGTGATAAGTTTAGGTCATACCTATTAGGTTCTAAAGTTATTATTTATACCGATCACGCAGCTTTAAGGTATTTATTTGCTAAAAAAGATGCAAAACCACGTCTAATTAGATGGGTTTTGTTGTTACAAGAATTTGATATAGAAATTAAAGACAAAAAGGGAGTAGAAAACCTTGTCGCCGATCATCTATCAAGACTCGAAGATGAAAACGGTCCTATAGGTGAGACTATCGGTATATGAGATGATTTCCCTGATGAATATCTCTATCAAATAAAAAATGTCATGTCACCATGGTATGCGGATATCGCAAATTATCTCGTAGCCAACATTGTTCCGGAAGGATTAAATTTCCAACAAAAGAAGAAATTTTTTTTTGACATTAAACAGTATTTTTGGGAAGATCCTTTCTTGTTCAGAACTTGTGTTGACAGAATGATTAGGAGATGCGTTAGTGAAAATGAATACGGGTCTATAATGTCAGAATGCCATTCTAGTTCTTATGGAGGGCATAACGGCGTTAGTAAAACATTAGCCAAGATATTAGAATGTGGATTCTTTTGGCCGACGTTGTTCAAAGACGTCCGTTCATTTATTATTTGTTGTGACAAATGTCAAAGAACAGGGAATTTAGGAAGGAAAGATGAGATGCCTCTCACAAACATACTAGAAGTTGAAGTCTTCGACATGTGGGGAATAGATTTCATGGGACCTTTTCCCCCTTCGTTTGGTAAAACTTACATATTAGTAGCCGTAGATTATGTTTCAAAGTGGGTTGAAGCAATTGCAACCCCGACGAACGATTCTAAGGTTGTTGTTAGGTTTCTTGAAGATATATTTTGTAGATTTGGTTGCCCTAGAGTCATTGTAAGTGATGGTGGTACCCATTTCATAAACCGAAGTTTTGATATACTTATGAAAAAATATGGAGTACACCACCGCATGTCAACGCCATACCATCCTCAATCGAATGGTCAGGCAGAGATATCAAATAGAGAACTCAAATGGATTCTAGAGAAAACAGTTTCGTCTTCAAGAAAAGATTGGTCTTGTAAACTCAACAATGTGTTATGGGCATGCCGTACTGCATTCAAAACACCAATAGGAATGACGCCATACCGATTAGTGTATGGGAAAGCATGTCATTTACCAGTCGAATTAGAGCATAAAGCTTATTGGGCTATTAGAAAACTTAACTTTGATTTACAACAAGCAGGTAAGAAACGTTTGCTCAACTTAAATGAGTTGGATGAACTACGTCATCTATCTTACGAAAATGCAAAAATATATAAAGAGAAAGTGAAAAAATGGCACGACGCCAAGATTAAAGTCAAAAGCTTTAACATTAGGGATAAGGTGCTATTATTTAATTCACGGCTCCGTTTGTTTCCAGGCAAACTTAAGTCCAGATGGACAGGACCATATTTAGTCGTTAAAACATTTGACTATGGATCTTTAGAACTTGAAGGACCTAACGGAGTTCGTTTCAAAGTTAATGGTAATAGATGCAAAATTTATTACGAAAATATTCCAATTAAGGAGACTGCATTCATACACAATTTCCTGAAGATTAATTCGTTTAAATTTCATATACTTTTTCTTTGTTTTGTTTGGTTTTAGTTTTTGTTAATTAAATTTTTTTTCGTTTTTTATTTATTTATTTAGTTTATATTTTTACACATGTTAATTTTATGATTTTTAGTTATTAGATGACTTTATATTAAGATTTAGATGCAAGAATATATGTTTAAGTCATGTTTTTATTTTAATTTTAGGTCAATAGTTCGAATTAGAAGAGATTCAGTGATTCTCAGCCGAGAATTTGGAATTCTCAGTTGAGAATTTACATTTTCAGAATTGTCCAAACAGGTAAGAGATTTTCTGAACTTACCGAGAATTTATATTCTCGGCCGAGAATCAGAAATATAGGGTTTCGATGCCTGATTTCCGTAAGGAAATCAGCGTGTCGCGACCGAGAATTGGGATTCTCCGTCGCGACACGGGTGTCTTCTGCACCATCAGACCTGTTCCTTCTTCAACCTGCAGACATAGCCTTTCAAACTCGAAAAATTGAGTTTCTTCAACGTTTTAAGGTATGAATTTATGCCTTTTCGCATCAAAACAACACCTCTTTTCGTCCTATGATTCCTATAAATACATCTTAGAGGTCCAGATTTTTGTTACAACCTTTTCTTTTCCTCTCTGTCAGAACAAAATTCTGATTTTCTCAAACACTCCATTAACAGAAAAGTAACAGAAACATTTTTCTTCTTTATTCCTCACAAAACCATGACTACCAAACATAAATCCCCTAAGAAAATTGCTGCTTCTAGCAATAAGCATCCCGACTTATCACAACGTTATGGTGCGCTGTTTCCTATCTTCAACCATGACGAAGGCAGGCGCTATTATAGGCTTCGTTACAAGTTTTTCGTCGGTATGCTATATATGGACGAGTTTTTAAATAAACAACTCGGCATAAGCGATGACATAAGTCGCTATTTGGAAAGATTGGGATGGACTAAATTCGCCAACTTGCGGTTTCCTATAATAGGAGACTGGATTCTCGAGTTCTTCTGTACAGTTCGTTTTGTGAATAAACGACGAGTGCGTCTTAGTTTTCGTCAAGATGGCGAAATCTTTACTTTTGGGTATCGTGAGTTACATGCCTGGTTCGGTTTTCCCCCGAGGGATACAATCAAACGTCATCCTGGAAAAGATATGACATCCACTGATATATGGCGGATGCTAACGGGATTTTGGCGTTTCAATCCTCGACTCGCCTACAACCAATCCTTTCACTCCAATTCGATGTTGTATCTACACAAATTTCTGTGTCACAGTCTTTTCGGTGTCACGTTTAGTAGTGTGGTCAAAGACACCGATTTATATGTCCTTGGAGATATATTCCAGGGCAATACAGTTGATACCTCCAAGATTCTGATGGAAGGTCTTATTGCCGCTTCTCGATCCAAAGATAAGAAGATTGGTTTCGGCAATATCATTTGTGGGATAATTCTCGGTACCAAGGGAACTATTTCTATCCCTTGGAGCGATGCTGAATCATTTTCGACTTTGGACTATGAGTTCTTGGAATAAAGGCCTCGTGAAATGCGTTTTTAGAGCGGGCCCGCATTTTCTTTCTGCACCGGAACGTCAAGCTTTTGTGCAATTGAAAATTGATCGCTATAGGGCTAGAGAAATCCCGATTGATAGGGATGAGTATATAGAATAGTTTTAGTTTCTTAGTTTAATTTGTAAATATTTGTGTGTTTATGTTATTTATGTACTTTCTTTATTTTTATGTTTAGTGTTATTTTGTACATATTTGCTTCAATAAAAATTTTCTATTAATTTGATTCAATTTCTTATTCTGATCTTGGTTTATCTATACTCAATCCATTTTATATTGATTACATCTAATCACAGTTGCTGAGTTAGATAATAATGATGGAATTGAACTTATATGATTTTATACTTGAATTAACAAATATGTCCATAATTTCATCACATTAATCCATTAATATTCTGTATCAATAAATTAAAATTTTATATACACATGAATTAGTATTTATTTTTATTAATGTAGGTTCATTTAATTTACATGAATAAATGCACATTAATGTTTCATTAAAATCTCATTAAAGCATTTATCTTTCATTATTTTTTCCAATTAATATGGACAAACCTTTGGTTTTCCTTATAATTTAATGCTTTTCATTTATATATTCAAGTACCAGTACAGTTTTAATCAGGTTCAGGACATAAATACTCAGAAAATCACACGAACCAAGTCAAAATGCGCGAAAACAAGTCACCAGGACCCGATTCTCGGCCGAGAATTGAAAATTCTCGGTAAGTTCAGCAAGATTGGCCACATTTCAGAGCGATTTTCCCTCTAAAATTGCCGTGTCGCGACCGAGAATCAGGATCTTCGGTCGCGACACGCGACCTGCAGGCACACTAATTTCGGATTTTTGCACTATTTTTGCCCCTTTTCCTATTCCTACTCTTCCTATACTTAACCCTATTTCACCCTATATATATACCTATACCTTACACAAACCTCACATCACCTCACTTTTTACCCAATCCCCTACTCTAAACTCTTCCCAATACATTACTTTTACTCTTCCCAATTTATTCATTACCCCTTCTAATCACTTACCCTTTCAACTCCAAATCAATTCATTCCTTACCCTACTATATCCAACTCATCTTCAACCTTTGGTTTTTCTCTCTACCATTCTTCATCTTTGTTCTTCCAAGGCCCTAAGTAACTCAATCATGCCTAGAACAAAGCGTGTTGGTCACAAGCCTCAAGTTACGGAAGCTAATCGCCTCCGAGTCCGTTGTGGAGCTCCTTTTGACATCAACTCCGAGGAAGAAGCAAGTAGATACACTTATTTTTCAAGCTCAAAGCGAGAGTTTGTGGGTATGCCATTCCTTGACTTTGATACAGTAAGAGATTTAAACTTCTCTACTAGGATTAATGCCTTCTTGGACACTTTGGGTTGGCAAACCTTTGCCTCTATGCGTTTTCCTAGTATTACGGAATATATAGTGGAGTTCTTGGTCACTTTAGAAATCGATAAGAAAAAGACTTCAATTCGTTTCCGCAATAATAGTGTTACTTACACTATTAATTATGAAGTCATGGAAAACATGTTTGGTTTTCCTACTGCTGATTTCCATGACAAGCCTCATGATTTTGATAATGATGCTATTTGGCATACTCTTTCGGGGCAATCTTATTTCAATTCAAAGAACACATCTAGCAAAATGATTAGGGATAATTGTTTGCTCTATTTTCACAAGTTCTTGAGTTTTTCTTTGTTGGGCCGGGTTGAGAGCTCGAAGATTCAAGTTCGAGATTTGTTTGTTTTTGATAGCTTGTTTAAAGGATTGAGGGTTGATAGCATATGGATGTTTTTTGATAATTTGTTTCGTGCTTCGCGGGCTCGCACCATTCAAGTCCCTCTTGGAAATTTTATTACCGCTATTGTTTTGGGTGCCCGTGGTGAGTTAGAAGATTATGACATGTCTACCTACCATGGATATGTTCCGCTTTTGAACCTCTCGGCTCTTGAACGAGCGCATTTGTTGCTTACTTCGGTTCCTCCGGTTTTTGTATCTTATGAATCCCGTATTGCTCATCTTCGTGGCACTATGGGTGGCGGAGCTTCTAGTTCTCAATTTGCAGGTACCGAAGAGGGTGAAGCGGAGGAAGAAGAGGAGGATGACCCACAAGCACAACCACACCCCCAAGCACCTCAAGATGATGATCCGGTGGATTTAAGGCGCATTTTGAACCAAATCAATGAAAATAATCGTAATATGAATTTGCGGATTGATGATTTGGTGGAAAACAATATGATTATCAATGACAACCTCAACAACTTAAGGAGGGAGCACAAATCTACTCGTCGTCGGATGTTTTCCTTTTTCCGTCGTCAAAATGTCAAAACCTCACCATCCCCGACGGATTCGCCTCCACATGCTTAGGTTTTATCACCTCTTTTATTCCTTTCCTTATCTTGTTTTGTTATTTTTCAATTAAAGTTTGGTACAATATTTATTTTTCATGTTAAGTTTGATACAATTTTTAATTTTTATGTTAGATGATTTTAATTTGCTACATTTCTTTATTATTTCGTGTTATTTATTTTGTACTTATTTTTCGTGTTTTATCCGTTTTTGCACCAATGAGGACATGGTCCAAATTAAGTGTGGGAGGGGATATTACGTATATCATTTTTTTTCACGTACAAATAAATGCATGGAGTAAGAATGTCATCCGTTTTGCCATAAAAAAAACACATATTAATATTTATAAACAATATTTTCAAATGCAACACTTGTTTTATGCAAATGCAACATATATTGCAACACAATTTATTTAACATTATATATGTTTAAAATATTTTAACTTATAATTATTTTTAGGTTATCATTATCGTTAGAAATGATATTTCTATATGGGCAACATTATTTTTCAAATTTTTCATAAATCTCCGATATGATTTTAAGTAAAATTGTTTCGAGTGAATGTATTTAAGTAAATAAATTCTTTATTTTCGATCTCTATTTTATATCATGAATTCATGATAAAATAAATCTTATTTTAAATTTTCAATTAGGTTTATAGGCATTAAATTGAATTAACAATTTTTTTTAGCTCGGTTTGATTTCGTCTTACATTAACACCAATTGAAGTTTTTAAGGAAACTTTAGCCATAATACATGTTGAATTTTAAGTCAATATAGGATGAATGTGCTATCTTTCTTTTTCCCAATTTACAATTTCATAAATTCATATTAATTAATCAATTAGTTGAATTCTTAACTTTTGGCAACGATTGAGACCAACCTTATCACAATCGAGGTATGAAAGGGAAGAAAATTAAGTACCGTTTACTTTTGGCCACGATTGCAACCACCCTTATCACAATCGAGGTATGGAAGGAACATTTAAGCAAAAATTAAGCGTGTTTAAGTTTAAAGTAACGATTGCGTCCACCCATGGCATGGTCGGTACCTCTTAAGCAAACACAAAGCAAATAAAAAGCATATAAAGTTACGATCGAGACCACCCTTATCTCGGGCGTAACTAGCAAAAGAAAATTAACCTAATTACGTATTTAAACTTAATATATCTCATATATTAGTTTAGGTTTGGGAAAAGAAATTTGGTGCTTTGAAATGCCTTGAGACGAAAGACTCAATAACATGCGTGCTTATATCGTCCCGAATACTTCAATTCAAATTGAAAATACAAGACGAATGATGTATCATATTTATACTAGTTAGTTTGATATTTTGCGTATAAATTTGCCATGCGAAGTTAGTCTTTTCGGCTTAACTAATTTAAAAGGTAATACCAAGATATATGTTTTATTTTGATAAAGAGATTAGTTAAAGAATAAATTCAGTGAAATTTTGCTCGGGACTAGCAAAATATTAAGTGTGGAGATTTGTTAAGCCCAAAATATACCTAAAATATCATTAATATTTACATCAGTTTTGCTACGAATTCGTACTGTTTATATCTGTTTAGCGTACTTTTACTTCCAAATATGTTTCTTTCTTGCAAGGTACCTAAATATTTGGTAAAATCCAAATAGGAACGAAAAGAGCTTAAAACAGAAGAAAAACCCTACAAAAGGAGTCAAAGACGACGAAAATCAAACGCATCGAAACGAGGACAAGGACGAGAATCCTCCATTCTCGATCGCGACCGAGAATCCTCCATTCTCGATCGCGACACGCGTCGCCAGCTTCTCCTCCTTACCATTTCGAAGGCTAAATATTTGCTCCCTCATTCTCGGCCGAGAATTTACATTCTCGGTAAGAGCAGAAATTCTGGAAAGGATATACGTACACGTTCGTTCATAAAGAAACGTGTTCGTTCGATTGGATAAGATCGCCTCTTCGTAGCAGACACGTCCCTTAAACCCGACTCTTCAACATCTATAAATAAAGAGTTGATTTCAGAGTTGGATATATAGGAAATTGAAGAAAAGATTAGTATAGAATTAATGCAGAAATTCTGAGTCAAGCCATTCAGAGTTAGAAGTTCAATTCTGTAAAGAGCAATATGATGTACACACATTGTTTATCAAATAATTACAAACACAGTAGCATTTAGATTTGTTCATATTAGTTTACATTTTGGTAGTCGATAGACCAATCGCTATTCCGAAGATTCAACGAGAAGATTTAGTAGAGGATCCGCCCCTGAGCCTGACAAACTCTAACGAAACCCAAGGAAAGGATTGACAACCCGTTCACTTGCAAGTCGTCGAAAGTTTCCATGCTTCTTGTTCTCTGTAAACTTGTATCAAATTCACATTTCATCTAATAAAGTTCATTCTATTCGATAGATTTTTATGTAGCACTTTGGTAAATGATCCGAAGTGAGTTCTGGTGTTTTCATTAAAACGTAGTTGAATTCAAAATCTTTACAAGGAAACTTTGTTGAACACTTAGACGAATTAATATCTCGGAAGAGTATTAATTTGGTTAAGGAAGCAATCGAACCCGATAGGGGATTGTTGCGTTCAAAGGCTTTTAATTAGAGGAATTTACGTTATTTCATTTTCATAATTTATACAAAGTTTAAAGTTGTTTTCTTTGCTTAATGCAAACGAATACATTTGTTTACTTTTCTAAAGAACTAAACGTTTCTGTTTTGCAAATTCACCCTTAAATCAGAAGAGGTTTCTAACATTCGTTATATTCTAATCTAATTATTGTTCTAGCAATTTCAAAGCCAAATCCAATTAAACGATTTTACACATTATAAACCTTAAAAGTAAATCTAACCGATTCAAAATAAGTTTTTGTTAAAAAGCGTTCCCTGTGGGTTCGATATCTTTTATTACTACAAGCGTATACCGTGCACTTACGGAAATCGCTCAACAGTTACTGAGTAGCATTCGATTTATTCTAGCACTGATTAAGCCGAAACCCTAATTAATATATCTAACTAAGTATTAATATTCTTTCTTTGAAACCCTGATTAAGCCGAAACCTAAACATAATATATATTGATTTAGTCTAGCGCTTGCTGTTTCCATCAGTTCAGATCTGATTGAAGTACAGGCAAATCAACTCACTCAATTCATTCATCGAGGAGTGCCTTAGCCAGGGAAAGTCATTCTACAGCTCCCTCATCCTTCTTTTCTAGCGAAACGAAATCCATTGACAAAGTTAATCACTGGTAAGGAAGGTTACCTTTTCTGTATATTTATACAGATGCACTTTAATTGTTCTTTGTTTGATTTTTTTCCCTCTTTGCTTTTCCTATGATTTTATATTTATGCAAATTCTTACAAAATTATGATCTGACTAAGTTTCTAAAATGCTTTCACTTTTGAGTATGTACCTATGTGGTAACAATAACCACAATTGATTAACTATTTTGCATTGATGATATTTTAACTACTATTTATATAAAATGGAACAGGTACTGACACAATTTAGTATGTGCCTATGGTTAGAACTTGCAATGTGCTTTTCTTTAATAACTTTTGTTCTTTTTCTAACAAGACATGATAGAACTAAATAAAATTCTTGGCAAACAATACAATAAATTACTTGACATCAATGAAGTAAGAGACGCTATTCTTTTTATGTTCATTCTTTCTGTCTGTTTGGCTTTGACAATTGAACTTTGAATCTCAGGTGAAGTTACATTTTACAGAAAAAAGCTTTAAGATTAATTACTAGAAAGCAATATGGTTGTTGGTAATATATAGGGAGATTGATATTTTGGTTTATTTGTATATATTTTGATCCCTGATGAGAAAATAGGAAGTGATGGAGTATATGCCTATTGAGAGATACCGCGAGAAAAAAGGAGGTGTAGATCATTGTCACTATGATAAGTCAAGTATAAAAGATTGGGATCTTATGTCATGATTCTCATTTGTCTTATTTCTTATTGTGGTCTTTTTGTTATTTTACCAGAATAGCTCTTTGAGCTGCATTGCAATCGTTTCGCAAGAAATTACAAGAGTGATACCAACAGCCTGAAAATGGTTAGTCCTAACCAGTTCTAAAATTTCTAAAAAATTCAAACTTGAGAATTAAATTTGGTTTCTATTGTAATATATTAAATAGCTGAAACTAAAATACATCTATTATTCCTTCTACTAATATGGCAAACTCTTTCGCCACATTGAGACGGGCTAAAGGTCTTTCGATCATCAAAACACAATGCCTTACATGCATTTAGAATGACAATCTCTCATTTACAATTTCCTTTTATTGTACAAAAAAAAGGAGAGCTACATATATTGGTCATCATAGTACATGATCTCACAAAACAAGTCCACGTACAAATGTGACATTCAAATCGATCTCTCTTGAGTCTTTACTACTCCCCAAGTCTTCACCTGTTTCCGATTTAAATGGATTCATTTGGTTTTCAATCCAATTTTTTGGTGATTCAGTCCACAGTGTGTGCTTGGTGATTTCCTTTAGCGGTGCTTCAGTCCTTGGTGAGTGCTTGGTCTTATTCGTACTATATTACTATTTTGAAGGACACAATACCAATAATAGGAGTTGTACATGACCTAATTATTTTGATTTGCTAAACATCTAATCTTAAAATTTAAATTGCATGATGAATTATTTCATTAGTGTTGCCGGACTTAGAAATAACTACTTAATTATCCATGTTTCTAGAGATGGTATATTCATTTTGTTGATTACTGATTGCATGATTTACTATTTCTTTCATGGTTATTTGTCTTTCAAGGAAAGTTCAAGATGAATTAAACAAAACTGAAATTAGGAAGGAACAAGTTAGTTACATACTCTATCAAACTCTATGGGTACATCAATGGTGATTCATTGCTACATCAGAAAATGTAAACAGATTTTTATTGAAATTTAATACTATATACTCAATTTTATTTTCTAGAAGTAGATGAATTTCAAATGGTGATATTGCAATCTGATAATTAAGCAGATAAGCAATATGCAGTAGTGATTGTACGATCACTACTGCATATTGCTTATCTGCTTAATTATCGGATTGCAATATCACCATTTGAAATTTTGGATTAGAATAAAATACAAAAAAAATTAATTTTATAAATCCACATATTGTATGTAGTGCAGTATTTTACGGTGTATGGCAAGAAAATAGAAAAAAAAAATCAATATATATATATATATATATATATATATATATCACTAGAAAATAGGAAAAAATAACTAAAATATTAATAAAGAACTATGCAACAGTATTTGTATGGGAGCAAAACTTAATAAATAAATATCAAACTTCAATTCTGACAAGCAAAGATTCAACTCTTTACCACTCGGGCCAATGAACTCATTGGCTGGTATCACTCATGTTATAATTAATTGTATGCAATTACTACTGATTTACAATTGTTTTGAAATTGAAAGACTAATAAATGGAAATTTGCTGCTTTAAAACTTTTGAAATTAAAATTTATTTAACATTTGCATTCTCTTAACATTACAAAATTGAAATCATATTGATACTCCTTATAAATATCATACGGCATTTCATGTTAAGGTGCAATTGTTTAACTAACTTTACTTTTTGGTATTCTTCAAGGAAAATTATGAGATTTCGTACGTCGAAAATTATTGCCACTAAAAAAACAAGAGAAATTAATGTCAAAATCATTGACTTATCGAAAATACCATATAGACGTGTAAGGATAATTTTATTTGAACATTCTTTTTTATGAAAAGTAAAAATACTTTTAAAAATTAAGATTTCTATATAATTTATACATTGATGATGAATAGAACAAGAATGTGATTGTTACAAATTTTTGGAGGATCTGTTAGCGTTTCACTCCAATATAGTGTTTGTTTGAAAAAATTATTATTTTTTATTTTCACAAAACACATTTCTTTTTTAATGTCATTACTATCTTTATAATATTATTGCTGAAAAGACAAGGTTTTACTCTATTCAATAAATTTTTATTTTTATTTTTTATTTAGTTATTTAAGTTATTTTTATTAATTTATATATTACATTTTTTTTATTATTTATTGATTAATTTAAAACATGCACATATTAAACATTTTACCAACACACTAATAATTAATCAGTTAACAATAAATTACTATGAACAAACTACTAATATCAACATCAAAAACTAATAATTAATCAGCTAATAACAAGCTGCTAACAACGTTCTTGTTCGGATTCGGTTGAAAATTATCTGGATGGAGATAGTTGGAATAACCTGCATGTGCTTCCTTCAGACGTTGAGGGTAGGGTTCGACGCATTAAGCGTGGAAAGGACGCGGAGGATAAATGCGTGTGGAAGCCTGCTATGGGTGGGGTTCTTACTGTTAAATTGTTGTATGCTTGGCTTAAGGATCCAGTTGATCAGCAACAATGGTGTCGTTTCCTTCGATATCCGTACGTTCCTCCTGCACATTCATTGGTCGCATGGCGTGCCTATCTCGGCTATTTGCCTACTCACGACAAGCTGAGATTACGTGGAATCAATTGATCATCTTTTCGTCACTTGTCTGTTTGCTGGAATTATCTGGCAAGGTATTAGCTCATTGTTTGGACGCCGGATCAACACAATCTCGACACTTAAAGCTCTCATAAGTGATGCCATAGTTCAGCGCTTTAGCTCTCAAATTTCTAAATTATGGGCAGCTACAATTGGAAATTCTATTTGGGCATTGTGGATTACTCGGAATAGATGCATTTTTGAGGATGAAAAACCGGAAACATTAATGGTTTTAAGATGCATTTGGAGAGCCTTGAGAGAATCTTCTCACACGGGTCGGGGTACTACATGGAATTCGTTAGTGGAAACACAAATTTTGAGAGAGCTCAGGATTCGTAAAAGGCTTGCTAAAGGGCCGCGAATCATCTCGATTGTTTGGCAGCTTCCTCCGAGGGATTGGATGAAGATTAACACTGATGCCTCTGTATCGGGTTCCCCTAAACCGGCCGGGTGCAGTGGAATTTTTCACTCAAGTACTAGTTTGTGTCTGGGAGCATTTGCTTTTCCAATCACCAGTTCGTTTGCCTTCCTTGCTGAGTTGTCTGCGGCTGTTCATGCTATTGATTTGGCTTACAACAAAGGTTGGCAGAAGATTTGGATTGAAAGTTGTTGGTCCCTTGTGATTAGTTCCAAGGGGGGGTTAGGAACTAATATAACTTTTTGGCTTTAATTACGCTAACTTAATTCAATTCTTTGAGTTTGACAACTCAGCTTTGGTCAGTGTGGCCGAGTGAGGCGTAAGACGGCTTTAGTCAGATACTGACTAGAACTGTTTTACTTATGAGTTGGGAAATGACGCTTTTGTGGTCAGCTTCCAACTCAGCACTCTGATTTACTCAGTGTCAGTTCAAACAATTTATATACCGAGTAAATATAGCAAGCAACACATACAGATATATATTAAGAGAGAGTTAGAGATTACTCAGCACGACTTATCCTGGTTCGGCCTCTCCGCCTACGTCCAGTCCCCAGAATCCCTCCGGGCTTTTTAAATCCAATACTGAGCTCTTTAAAGGTAGAGCAGAAACCATTTACAAGGCAGTTGAATATGCAAGAGTTCCGTCCTCTATTCGTCTACTCAACTCCTACTAAGTGCTACAACCGAACACCTAGATTTCTCTACCACTGAGTACTTAAAACCGAGTACTCAGTACAGCTCTCTCACTTTACAATTGATACAAAATTGTTCCTTTTCAGACAAAAAACACTTTAGATGATTACAAAAAATCACTCTAGCATTTACACAGATATGGAAGTTTGGTGTAAGATCTTTTTCTTGTTTTGGTGTGCTTTGTATGTATGCTTTTTGTTCTCCTGTATCTCGGCAATCGGCAAAGGATCCAAGAAGTATACTTGTCCTTTTATAGTTGTATTCTGAAGACTTGTTCATTTGAATCCTAGATTTGTCCGTTGAATCCAAACGACTTCTTTTTGCGACAAGGCTCTGGTCAGCTTCAGATTTGCAGGCCAATCCTGTCGTCTGAGTTTCGCAGGCGTCAGGTTTGTCTTCTTCTCGCAAGTTTCGTCTTCTTATGCCAGTTTGTCTTTTAGCGAAAGAACAGTTGACCTATGCATCTCAAAATTGGCTTTTGCGTAATTCCAAAGTTTCTATTATTGGTGCAGACAGTTGTCGGAGCTTGTCTTTTAGCAAATGGATCATTCGCGTTGTCCTGAAGATTACTCAGCTTGTCTTTGATAGCCGTTGTCTTCAATTGTTGCTAATACAAATACTGAGTTCTCTTTTACTCAGCTTCCCTGGTCAGCTTCGTTCTGCAAGACATAGTTCTCAAAAAGACTCCTCTACTTTTGATACTGAGTTGCGTTTCATTCAGCTTTGTTGATTAGCTTGATCTTCAAGCTTTTGTTCTGAACATGACTTTTCTTTTATCACGCTGAGTTACACTCCACTCAGCTTGTGCTGTTTTCTCATGCTGTCTTCGTCTTGTTTTACTTTTTATTTCTATTTATATTTATACTCAACATTGAACAAACATATTAGTACAATTAAATCAAAGCACTTAAATTTAATTGTCCCTTAATCATGGATTAACTTAAATAATTTTGTCAAATCAAAATCATATGGAAAGGTGTTTCAACAAACTCCCCCATTTTGATGTTGGCAAAATATTTAGTTGATGGAACTCAGTGTTGAGATTCCCCATGATTGAAATTCTTTTTATGCTTCTGAAATTACTCCCCCGTAAGGGTTGCATATATTGACTTAACTTGACTCTAAACCTTCTAAGATTTAATTGAGTATGATTAAGATATGCTTATACAGACTTAGTTCAATTCTAGACCTTCCAAGTTCTAATTCAGATGAGCCTAGGTCAGCTTTTCAGAAGAGGTTAGTGTATGGAACACATTTTTACTCAGTTTTGATACATGGTCAGTTTGGTATCAGAGTTATGGGAAAACATTATTAGAGCAGATGTATCAAGTCTTCGTGTGTACTGAGTATATTCCTTTTTCATTTGTTTGTTCAATTTAAGACAGATCAGCATTATACGTAAGTAAGCATCACATAAGATTAGTCAATTTGAATAAGAGATGCATAAGTTTATAGATAGTCAGCAAGACAAAATATACCACACAAAAAAAATACAAGTCAAGAATAAAAACTAGCCAAGCTATTTCTTCCTATTGACTTGGGCAGGATTAATTTTGCCTTTTCCCTTTTGTTGCTGCTGACTACCAGATGCTCCTCCTGTTTCCCTTGAGTGGTGCTGAGTTCTATCATCTTATTCGTTCTCCCCTATTTTTCCAGCATCGGGCGGAGGAGGGACGAAAGTGTCGTTGAGAGCAGCACGAGTTAATTGCACAGAATACGCCTTAAGCCTTTTCGTGCTTTCACGTAAACCATCGAAAATAGGAACACCATCGTCTAAGACAGAACCGGGAATCCTGATAGAGGCACTGAGCATACTCAAAATATATTCTTGGGATTTGCCTACCCAGGTGATAGTGTCAGTCAGTATGGCATAAGCTTGATGATACATCTTAAGCAAAGCCGAATCATAGAACTGACGTTGAGCATTCGTGTGGCGCACATGTTTGAAGGTGGCTCGGGAGTATTGCAAAAGTTCGTTTGTCTTGAGTTGGTCAGTTTCCATCTCTTCCTTACTCAAGTTGAGTAATCTAACAGCCTCACTAATCTGCTCAATGGAACACTGGGAGGAAGAGGAGAGTTGCTCGTTGGTTCTGGCCTGCTCAGAATGAAGCTGAGTAAAGAGGTGATGAACCTCAGCAGAAGTTGCATACATTGAGTTCACAGCTGACAAGTTTTGGAGTTGACCCTAGAGAGAGTTCATGTGATTTACCATTGTCACCTGGAGTTCGGCCAGCTTTACTATTGATTCCTGCTTGGGCTGTTGAGATTGGAGAGATGTCATGACACTCAGAAGATCCTTAAGACCCTTGATCTCGGTCAGAAGCTGAGTGACAGAAGATAGTTGAGTTGGCTCAACATGAACAGACCCAGCAGCTTCGGTATGAGTTTGGTTAATATCCTGAAGTAAGGATTGAGCTGAGTTAACAATTCTGCATCCAGACTCAGTTGCATTCAGGTAAGCATAAGTTGTTTCAGGATGTTGCTCAGTGGCCGGAATACGGTTAGCACCGGATGGTGGAAGTGTTTGGTTCCGTTCATTATTGGAAGTGCCAGCGTGGTCAGCGGCTGGACTTGTATTCAGATTACCAGCAGGAACTGACTGCATTTGAGGATGTGGGAGAGGTTGATCGACAGAGTTATTTACTGGCTCAGTGTCAGCTGGAATTGGAGTTGGAGATTGAGGAATTTCAAAGCTGACATGAGCAGACTTTTCCTACGCTGACTCAGTGGTTTGTCCAGTAGGAACTTCAAGCACTTGCTTGGTAAGGATTTGATTTTCTAGAGTCTTGGGATCGGCTTGTTCCTCAGCTTGAGAAATAGAGGCGTGCTTTTGCTGGAGTTTCCTTAGAGAAGGCTCAGTGGGATTGGAGAAGAATTTGAATTGCATGTCAGAGAGATCAGTGATGGGATCCCGTAGAGGATAATCATCCAGAAGGTCAATGACTGGAGATTTATTAGCCTTTTTCTTGAGTCGCCTTAATTTCTTAGCCTTTGGAGGAGAGGGGTCAGCTTGAATAGAGTCAAGAGATTCAGAAGGTGAAGTTACCCCTAGGTCAGCATGATCCTTTGCTGTTGGCTCAGCTTGTTCTTCAACCTGCTCAGCGGCCCTTGTTGGCTCAACATCCACTGTCTCCTCAGTGTCGAACTGACCTTCAAAATTACCCAACTCTTCCTCTTGGTCAGCAGGTGGTTTCTCGAGATCAATGCATTGACTTCTCACAAAATGCGAGTCCTCAGAGATCACCGAGGCAAGTGGGGCTGCGTTGATAGGGTTCAACCCAGATGAAGTCTTTTTCTTCTTTTGCAGAGGCTGCTCGGGAGTGTCTTCTTGTTCATCTTCCTCAGGCTCAGCTTGCCTCTTTTGTTTTTCTGCTGACTTAGGTTCCTCCTGACCTTGCTCAGCTCCAGCTTTCTTTCCCCTTGACATAATTCTCAGCTTCTTCGGAGCTATGTTAATGTCCCTAGCTGCCTGGTCAACTTTCCTCTTTTTATCCTGCCGAGTGCGGTCAGCAGGTTTCTTTCCTTTCTTGGCTAGCCCATCCTGACCTTCTTCAACTGCGGCCCCTTTTCCTTTCTTGGGCACTATCGGTTGGTCAAAGGCCAGACCGAACAATACTGCAGCTGTAATCTCCGTTCCCCAGACGTTGATTTCCTCTACTAAGCTTACTTGGTGGTCTTTGAGGATCCTGGTGATTAGAGAGCCTAACCTAAGGGTACCAGTACTACGTTGGAAGCCACCGATGAGAAAGATCGGCATGTTGATCGGCTGGTAGGTCAGCATGTGCCAAATGAAGCACTGCTCGAAGTTAGACGCTAAGGATGTGGCGTTGATTTTTGGGAAGAGGAAGTTGGTCAGTATGTAGTGGGCCATCTTCTGATTCTGACCCATACAGGTACTCGCAATTTCTCCTTTGTGGGACTTGGGTTTGCAAAATTCAACAGGGTAATCAATCTTTCCGTGGTCACTTGTGGTTCTGAGTTTGGCTCCGCTATTGGTCAGTTTGAGCAGCTTAACGAGGTAAGGAGGATTGACAAGGATATCTTTCCCTTGAACCTTGGTGATCATGTAATCCCTGTTATCATCAGCGGCTCTCAGATTGGCGTAGAATTCCTTTACCAATTCTAGGTAAGTAGCTTCTCGAATAGAGAATAGCTCGGTCCAGCCATTCTTAGAAATCCATTCGAAGAACGGTTTTTCCGCGTTTACAAAACCCTCAGAGAACCAACGTGAATGGTTAACTTTATAGCCTCTCACACTATTGTAGACCAGCGAGTAGGTTCTCTCTATTGGTTTCTTCCCCTTATCCTTTTTCTGTTTCTTTTTCGACGAAGTTGCAAGGTCAGCATGGGGGCTCTTGCTCGGAGTTTGATCATGCTGACCATGCTCTCGAGACTTGGTGGGAGTCTCGCTATATTCCTGCTGAGGAGGAGATTTAGGGTTTTCATCGGAGCGGTTGTCGTTGTAACCGGCACCGGAGATATTTTGTGAATCGTTTGACATGATTCTTAGAAAGATTTTGAGAGGTTTTGGAATTTTAGAAGGAGAGAGATCAATTGCTAGAGATTTCAAGTGTAAAGAGGTAGAAGTGGGAATTCATCCACTATTTATAGGGGTGTCGAGTTGATCTGAAGCGTTGAGGTGGCGGTTTGACCTCGAGATAATCAACCGATAATGATTCTGGCATTTATGACACAATTGGCGCATGTGTTTTCTAATTATTACGCTTACGTCATCCTAGGTGGCTATTAATACGCGTGCCAGCATTAATTGTGCAACGGATCTTTACTCAGCGTTAAGAATTCTAAACGTTTGGAGTTCTGAGTAGTCAGTTTACGTAGGAGAATTATTCGTGTGCCTAGTAACTTAGCTTAAGATAATCACTCAGTGTGTAAGTCTACTCAGTATGAAGTGATTTTATATTATGTTTGACTCAGCATGCAATAGTTACTAATTTGGCACAAACCACTCAGCATGGTAATCACTCAGCATTCAATTTAAACATAGAATTTTATTGAAGAGGATTAGACATACCGATTGCTTCCCTTAGTATGTTAAATTGCTCACGAGCCAGAGTCTTAGTGAAGATATCCGCAAGCAGTTCATCTGTTGGAACGTAGGTCAGCTTGATCTCACCCTTGAGTACATGATCTCTGATGAAGAGATGCCTTATGTTGACATGCTTCATCCTGCTGTGTTGGATTGGATTTTTAGATAGGTCAATGACACTCTTGTTGTCACATTTGACCTCTATTGTTTCTGTTTTGACTCCATAATCCTCTAGCTGTTGCTTAATCCATAGGACCTGGGCCACACAGCTTCCAGCAGTAATATACTCAGCTTCAGTTGTAGACAGGGCTACTGACGATTGCTTCTTACTGAACCAAGATACTAGACAGCTTCCTAGGAAGTGACATCCTCCTGAAGTGCTTTTACGTTCTAGCTTATCTCGTCCATAGTCAGCGTCAGTGTATCCAATGAGTGTGAAGTCATTTGTATTTGGATACCATAAACCTGCATTAACTGAGCTCTGCAAATATCTGAAAATTCTTTTTACAGCTATAAGATGAGATTCTCTAGGGCCAGCTTGATATCTTGCACAATAACATACTGAGTACTGAATGTCAGGTCTACTAGCAGTAAGATAAAGTAGAGAGCATATCATACCTCGATATAACTTGCTATCTACTGTTTTACCTTTCTCGTCAGCGCAAAGGACAGTGTCAGTACCCATTGGGGTTGATATGGGCTTACATTCTTCCATATCAAATTTCTTTAACATTTCTTTGGCGTACTTGGACTGACTAATGAAGATGTCGTTCTTCCCTTGCTTGATTTGTAAACCAAGGAAGAAGTTGAGTTCCCCCATCATGGACATCTCGAACTCAGTTTGCATCTGATTACTAAATTCTTTGCACATAGATTCGTCAGTAGCACCAAAGATTATATCATCTACGTAAATTTGTGCTAGCAGGGTATTTTTACCCTTTTTATTAATGAACAAGGTTGTGTCAGCTTTGCCTCTGACATAATTCCTGGTCAGCAGGAAGTTGGTTAACCTCTCATACCAAGCTCTTGGAGCTTGTTTTAGCCCATATAGGGCCTTCTTGAGTTTATAAACGTGGTTTGGAAGTTTTGGATCTTCAAACCCTGGAGGCTGACTAACATATACCTCTTTGTTTATAAAGCCATTAAGAAAAGCACTTTTGACATCCATTTGATATAGTTTGAAGTTCATATAGCTAGCATATGCACACAATATTCGTATAGCCTCTAACCTAGCAACGGGAGCAAAGGTCTCACCGGGCTTTGTTCCTGACTACATTGCCTTGCTCATCTAGTTTATTTCTAAAGACCCACTTAGTTCCTATGATCTTTTGATTCCTAGGTTTTGGTACTAAATCCCATACCTCATTTCTTTTGAATTGATCAAGCTCCTGTTGCATAGCATTGATCCAATGTTCGTCGTGCTCAGCTTCTAAGAAGTTCTTTGGCTCCTGCACTGAGGATGAATGCAACATTGCCGAGATACTTTCTAAGCTGATCTCTTGTCATCAGCTTATTGTCAGCAGCATCAAGAATGGACTTCTCCGAATGTCCTCTTGGAATTTTTATTTCTTTAGGTAATGTTGAGTTGTCAAGAATAGGTGTTTCTACAATATCTGCAGGAATAGATTGGTCAGCAAAGGTAATTTCGGGTTCGTGTTTACCTTTGGTCAGCCTTTGTACTGATGACTCAGTGGCTCTTGTTTGGTCAGCGGAAGCTGAGCTCGGTTCATCTTCGACGGACTGAGTTGTCTTTCCTGTAGGGTCAGTTTCATCGAACTCTATATGGACAGACTCTTCAACAACTTGAGTTCGTTTATTATACACCCTATATGCTTTACTGTTAGTTGAGTACCCTAAAAAGATCGCTTCGTCAGCTTTAGCATCAAATTTTGCAAGGTTATCTTTTGTATTAAGTATAAAACATTTGCACCCAAAGGCACGAAAGTAGCCAATGTTGGGCTTTCATCCTTTCCAAAGTTCATATGTTTGCTGACTCGGTGGCATCAACTTCAGATGATGTTGACTCATCGCTGTCACTCCATGTAGCCACCATTGCCTTTTTTCTTCCCTTCTTTTCTTTCTTTAAGTTGGGATAGCTTGACTTAATGTGCCCAGTTTGATGGCACTCAAAGCAGGTGATAGGCTTGGAGCTGTCCTTTTTGTATTTGTCACTGGACTTAGCTTTGTACCTGTCGCCTCTTCGAAATGGCCTCTTGCTGCTCTTTTCATTTTTTCTAAACAGCTTCTTCATTTTCCTCGTGAACATGGCCATTTCCTCATCATCCGACGAGTCAGCTTCGGTTGAGTCAGCTTTCATGACAAGTGATTTTTGTTTCTTGTCTTCTGACTTTTCTTTTGCTTCAAAATTTTTCATAGAGATCTCATGAGTCAGCAGAGATCCGATCAGCTCGTCATATTTATATGTTGTCAAGTCTTGAGCTTCCTCCATGGCTGTTTTCTTAGCTTGCCAGCTCTTTGGTAAGCTTCTCAAGATTTTCTTCACCTGCTCTTCTTCAGTGAAGTTCTTGCCGAGTCTCTTTAGCTCATTTATGATGTTAGTGAATCTAGCGTTCATTCCGGAGATGTCCTCATTGTCGTTCATCTCGAACAGCTCGTATAATCTCATATGTTGGTTCACCTTTGATTCCTTGACCTTGCTTGTACCTTTATAGGTTACCTCAAGCTTTTTCCAAATCTCTTGTGCTGACTCACAACCTGAAATCTTATTGTATTCTGCAGCATCGAGCGCACAGTGAAGCATATTGATAGCCGAAGCATTATTTTGTAATTTCTTAAGGTCATCTTCTGACCACTCAGTTTCAATCTTAACGACTTTCTCATCGTTAACAGTTTTATAAGGCACATATGGGCCTTGAACTATCGCAATCCATGCACTCATGTTTGTGGCTTGAATGAAGTTCTTCATCCTATTCTTCCAGAACGTATAATTAGATCCAAAGAATAGGGGAGGCCGACTAATTGATAATTCCTCAGGGAGTATCTGTGTTGTTTGGTTCCCTGGAAGGAAACGAGTGCTGTTCTCAGCCATTTATCGGGATCAGCTCAAGATAGTTATATCTTTGAGTAGTGAGCTATTAGCTCTGATACCACTTGTTGGTCCCTTGTGATTAGTTCCAAGGGGGGGGGGTTAGGAACTAATATAACTTTTTGGCTTTAATTACGCTAACTTAATTCAATTTTTTGAGTTTGACAACTCAGCTTTGGTGAGCGCGGCCGAGTGAGGCGTAAGACGGCTTTAGTCAGATACTGACTAGAATTGTTTTACTTGTGAGTTGGGAAATGACACTTTTGTGGTCAGCTTCCAACTCAGCACTCTGATTTACTCAGTGTCAGTTCAAACAATTTATATACCGAGTAAATATAGCAAGCAACACATACAGATATATATTAAGAGAGAGTTAGAGATTACTCAGCACGACTTATCCTAGTTCGGCCTCTCCGCCTACGTCCAGTCCCCAGAATCCCTCCGGGCTTTTTAAATCCAATACTGAGCTCTTTAAAGGTAGAGCACAAACCGTTTACAAGGCAGTTGAATATGCAAGAGTTCCGTCCTCTATTCGTCTACTCAACTCCTACTAAGTGCTACAACCGAACACCTAGATTTCTCTACCACTGAGTACTTAAAACTGAGTACTCAGCACAGCTCTCTCATTTTACAATTGATACAAAATTGTTCCTTTTCAGACAAAGAACACTTTAGATGATTACAAAAAATCACTCTAGCATTTACACAGATATGGAAGTTTGGTGTAAGATCTTTTTATTGTTTTGGTGTGCTTTGTATGTATGCTTTTTGTTCTCTTGTATCTCGGCAATCGGCAAAGGATCCAAGAATTATACTTGTCCTTTTATAGTTGTATTCTAAAGACTTGTTCATTTGAATCCTGGATTTGTCCGTTGAATCCAAACGGCTTCTTTTTGCGACAAGGCTCTGGTCATCTTCAGATTTGCAGGCCAATCCTGTCGTCTGAGTTCCGCACGCGTCAGGTTTGTCTTCTTCTCGCAGGTTTCCTCTTCTTGTGCCAGTTTGTCTTTTAGCGAAAGAACAGTTGACCCATGCATCTCGAAATTGGCTTTTGCGTAATTCCAAGGTTTCTATTATTGGTGCAGACAGTTGTCGAAGCTTGTCTTTTAGCAAACGGATCATTCGCGCTGTCCTGAAGATTACTCAGCTTGTCTTTGATAGCCGTTGTCTTCGATTATTGCTAATACAACTACTGATTTCTCTTTTACTCAACTTCACTGGTCAGCTTCGTTCTGCAAGACATAGTTGTAGACACCGAGTCGGAGGACCTGTGACGAAAACCCATGGCAGACGGTTAGAGCGGTTGATTCCAATAATAAAAAATAAAAAAATAAAAAAACCACGAAAAGGTCCGGAGGGATTGCGTGTCGTCAAATAGACGGCTAGCGAGTGCCCAGCGGCGACCGGCGCGCGCCCGACGGCAGTTGGGCGCGCGCCCAACAGCGCCGGGCGCACGCCCAGCCGGCGTTGGGCGTCGCCCAACCTGTGTTGGGCATCCGCCCAACGTCTGTTGGGCGCGCGCCCGACCAAGGTTGGGCGTCGCCCAACTCCATATTGGGCGCCCGCCCAACCCCCCGTTGGATGCACGCCCAACCTTGGGATTCGTGCCTATAAAAGGCACGGATCCCCATGCATTTGGGAGAGAGGGAATTTTTGAGAGCTTCTCACTCTAAAACATTTTTTAGAGAGAGAAATTGATTTTTTTTTGGAAAAAACATTTTTTTTCCTAAAAAATTTGAAAATTCCTAAAAGTTGAATATTTTACCAAAATACAAAAAACACTAAAAAATCATAACTCGTGGAATCAACCGACATCAAGCCGTCAATACCGATCTTGAGGTATTATCCGAGGACTAGACTCGTTTTATTTATTTCATCTATTGATTTTATTTATAATTTCGTTTCTTTATTTATTTAGTTAGTTAGTTATTTATTTATCACGTTTATTTATTTTCCCGAATTTATTTAATTTCCGTCTCATATTAAATAAACGGTTGGTTTTGTTTTGAAGTAAAAAACCTCGTTTTAAGTCCCAACACAAACCGTGACCCGATTTAAGGGTAGTTCGGGACTAAAACGTTGTAAATATAGATTTTAAAAATATTTTCAAATAACGTTTTGAAATAAAACATCGTTTTAGGAGTCTCCGTTATAGACTATGATCCAATTTGGGTAGTTCGAAGGCCCAAAATGATAGAAAAGATTAGAGTTAAAGCCTTCTGATAAATCTGTAAAGTTTGGGGCTGTTTCTGTAACTTTGCCATTTTTGTCACTAAAGGCACTTTACCGACGGACTTTCTATCGGTAAAGCTGCTGAAATTTTAAAAATCCCCTTTTAAGCCCACTTTCTTCAATTTTCTTGACATTTGGCCCTATATATATGTAATGAATTGATTAAAATTATTTTGGGAATATATGGTTAGTAATTATGTATTATATACTCATCTATTTTATATTCAAACTCAATTTATATCAATTTAGTTTTTGTAAAATAATATATGTATATATATATGTATAGTTTTTCTTTACTTGTTTTGAGCTTTTGGGATAATTAATTGACAAATGATGTTTGGGGTTATTAAATATTGGTTTAGTGTTTATTATGTAAAAACTATTTGAACTAAATGTTATTTTCTACATTTATGAACTTTGTTCATTGTTTTACATGTTTTTAATTAGAATAAAAGTGTATTATATTTAGCATTTTTCGTTATCATTATTATACGTATACTTAGTTATATTATATAGTATCTTTTACTTGTTTTTTAATCTATAGATATATCCTTATTTTTAGATAAAAATGTATGTGTATATATAGGAATATTCACTCTACTTTTGGACATTTATATGTATATATTTCAAATTCGTTTTATTGGGTTAGTTTTGGGATTTAAATTGATCATTGTTGTAATTATGTTCAAGTAAAGGTTAATTGAGTGAAAAAAGGGAAAATAAACCACAAAAAGAAAGTTCAACTTGCTTATTTAAACTAAAGGTTTCTAGAGGTGCTTAATGTAAACAAGAGGTTTTTAGTTCATTTCCATTTCAAATGACTTTCTAAAATCCCACGTTTTAAAACCTTGATCCGTTCCAACGACGGATTAAGCGAACCTTGTAATTAAAATCGCTTTCTTTGTAAATAATAGAGTTTTGAATTGTTTTTCTATCTAAATGGTTTTGTACAAAATAAATTGACTTGTATGCTTAATCACATTTTTGAGTTAAAACTTCTTATTTCACGTTTTCAAATGCTCTAATCGTTCCAACGGCGATTCGAGTGAACATCATGTAAATCCACGGGGTTTTGAAACGTATCTAAATCGTTCCAACGGCGATTAAGGTACGAGCCATGTAAATAAACTTTCTTTTCGGGGAGTGAGATTAGTTTAGATTGAATGTATGGCTTAAGACACAATTCACGTTGTAAATGAATTAATTCTTTCTTCTATCTCCCTCTTTCTTCCATATACTCTAAATTCATGTAAATGGGTGATTCTTTACTAATATGGCTTTCAATAATATATGCTCAAAACGGTTTTCAAAACGAGAAAGAAAAGGTTTCAAATGAATTTTAAACTTAAAGAAATATGCGATTAGTCCGTTAGCGCCTAACATGCTAAGTAGGAGGTCGGTGGTTCATAACCGGGCGATGTTGGGGTGCCTATTAGCCTTTCTCCGGAAAGGAGCTAGCCTTCTCGGCTCGTACCTAAGTTTCCTGAACCCTCACCGGTCTCCCGCAAGGGATCGGTGTTCATTTCCCATTCGTGGGTGGCGACTCTTCCATACTTCGAGCTCCGACCCTGCCGAGCAGCTTGATTCCGCGATTGGTTGCTTTCGACGCCAATCACAGCATCTGTCGTCAACGGTGTCCATCCCCCGGTCCGCCCGGGCGAGGCCGCGGCACCTACAAGTGGCGACTCTACTGGGGAAGCGAGAAATTTGATTCCGGAAGGCGTGTATTAAGCCCATAACGGGGACGGATCGTATTATTTCTTTTCGTATGCATTCATAAGCATTATTGCAAACCTTTTGGGTAATTTCCGTGAAACCTCTATTGAGAGTCCATTCGTCGCTCGAAAGAGGCTAGCGTAAGTTCCCCCTTGCAGTAAGGCGCCAAAGGGTCCCCATCCATTCGTTAGGGGTGAATTTGTGCGGTCCTGTGAGGTCCCACGATCAGCCGTGTCAGCATATAGTAGCCTTAGAAGTTGCCATAGGATTACCCGTTACTATTTTTGACGTGATGAATGAATCAATTCGTGTTTTCAAATTGCCATGATACGTGTCTAATCCTAAAATATGTAAAGAAAATGAAATGATGCGTTAATATATACTCTTAAACCGATATATAAACTGCCCCAAAACACCGAAACGATTTAAACTAAAGACGACTTAGTCATCTCGTATGAATGAACTTGTGCGACCCGCCTGATCCCTTTTTGTGTCCCAAAGAACGCACATGTTCAGGAAATACGTTATAACGTAAGCACGTATTAGTACAAGTCGATTTGGTATTAAGGATAGTTATATCTCGATTCAAAAGACTATATTAACGGTAGCCGTTATTCATATTCTTTAAATACGCTGGGATAAAATGAGATTATGACAAAACGAAAACGAAGAACATTTCTGTTTTGAACAAACCCGTTGTAACATAAAGAGTTTCGTAAATGTGGCCTGTCCCTTCCGAATAAAAAACGAGCTCTTACGTTACGCCTTGCGTTGTTCTAAGGAGAAATGGACGTATCCGTAAAAGTGACTAAGAAAATAAAAATAAAATAAAAATAAAAATGACCAAAATCATTCTGTATCTACGATATATGTCAATCCCGAGAGTAGTTAAAGAAAATGAACCGATATCGTTAAATACGTACCTCGAACTGGTGTATACGCCGCTTAAAAATCACGAAGCCGAATTAAGCTAAACCGCATAATTGCACGATATGGACGAGACTGTGGGTTTGACTAATGGCTCGATCATTTCGACCGTTACCAAAACTACAAGAAATATGGCCCGATCTGCGTGTTTGCTCAACTCGTGCCTAAATGAAAAGAACGGTAATATCCCTGCTTCGAATAAACATGCGATTAAATGAAACGTTGATTTTCTATAACCACGCTAGGATGTTATATCCCGTAAATAGGAAGAAATAAAGAGTTGTTACTAGCCGAAAGATTATCATGCGCTCGAATAAGACTCGCCGTCTTTTCACGTAGCTGAAACGAGCAAGCGGATTTTGACGCTAAAAACAAACCCGTTACGCGATGAGTCCGTTCCCTAAAAATAAAATCCAAAAGTGATACTGTCACTAGATAAACCCGTGGTTACGTCTCTCGATAGATCCAAAAGATCCTGTTGTAATCCAAAAATCGAGACACGAACCCACGCGAATAAAAGGGAACGAATCATTGTCGATAACGAGCGATTGAACCAAAAGAATAACTCGTACCACGTCTAAATCCGAACTAATGCGTCTCGCAAAATAACAAAAGACGAGTTATTCAAAAGGACAATCCAATTTGGTCGATACCTTAGTCATTGAACGTTGATACGTTAAAACGAATTGTATTGTTTGATGAATGATTTATGTTTCCCACAATAATCGATGGCATCACGCGTCCCCTGTGTTGAAACACCTTTCCACAAGATTTTGATTTGACAAAATCATCCATGATTAAGAGGCAATTAAATTTAGCTGCTTTGATTTAATTGTACTAACATGTTTGTTAAATATTGAGTGCAAAAATATATAAAGTAAAGACAGGACAAAAGTCAGCATAAACGAAGCTGAGTAGAAAGGAACTCAGCACGACAGAATAGAAGCTGAGTGGAGTTAAAATTCAGAAACAAAACGAAGCTGACTAAAGATAAAGACTTCTTCAGGAGTGGTTAAACAAAACGGAGCTGACCTTAAAGGAACTTAGCATGAACCATGAAAAGTCAAAGAGAACAAACGAAGCTGAGTATTTGGCAGGACAGCATGAAGGTTCCGTTTTACTAAACGACAAGACTGCCAATCTTCTGCACCAATAATTGGAACCTCGAAGACACCTAGAAGACGGATTCCGAGAGTCATGGGACGTTGGATTATTGGAAACAGACAACTGGCACAAACAAACAAAACAGATGCTAGAAGACAACCTGACGCCTGGAGAAATACAGAAGCAGGGAATGGCGTGCAGTCTGAAGATTTCCAGAAAATGTTCCCCAAAAGAGCCGTTTTGGTGGCAACGGTCAAGACATTTTAAATGATCAAATCCACAGGATTTAGCCTATATAAGGACAATCGAAGAACCAAAACCAAAGAGACACAGATCCATTAAAAAGAAAAATACAAGTGAGAAAGTCTCAAAAAGCACTCAAATACAAAAAGAATCTTACACCCACGTTTTTATTCTTGTGTAAATGCTAGATTGAGTTGTAATCATCTAAAGTGTTCTTTAGTTCAAAAAGGAACAAGTCTGTGATCAATAGTGATATTGAGAGAGTAAAGCTGAGTGCTAGGTTGTTAGCATTTCAGTTGTAGAGAAATCTAGGTGCTGGGTTGTAGCACTTAGTAGGAGTTGAGTAGACGAATAGAGGAAGGTACTCTTGCATATTCAACTGCCTTGTAATTGGTTTGTGCTCTACCTTTAAAGAGCTCAGTATTGGATTCAAAAAGCCCGGGGGACTCTGGGGACTGGATGTAGGCAGAGAGGCCGAACCAGGATAAGTGATACTGAGTAATCTCTAAACTCTCTCTTATAATTGCATGTGTTGTTTGCCTTATTTACTCAGCATATAAATTGCTTAAGCTGATCCTGAGTAAGTAAGTGATGCTGAGTTAGAAGCTGACCTCCAAGAGTGTCAATTCCTAACTCTTAAGGAAACAACTTTGGTCAACATTTGACTAAAGCTGTCTTGTTATATATCTCACCAAGCTGACCAAAGGCTGAGTTATTAAACTCTCGAAATAACATCCAGTCAGCTAAATTAAAACCACGAAAAAGTTATATTAGTTCCTAACCCCCCCCCCTTGGAACTACTTACCAGGGACCAACAAGTGGTATCAGAGCCAAAGCTCACTACTCAAAGATTTAACAATCTTGATCTGATCCCCAAAAATGGGTGAGAATAGCACTCGTTTCCTTCCTGGAAACCAAACAACACAGATACTCCCTGAGGGATTATCAATCACTAGACCACCCATATTCTTTGGATCAAATTATACATTCTGGAAGAATAGGATGAAGAACTTTATTCAAGCCACAAACATGAGTGCATGGCTTGCAATTGTTCAAGGTCCATATGTGCCATACAAAACTATTAACAATGAGAAAATTGTTAAGAGTGAGGCTGAGTGGACAGAGGATGACCTCAGAAAATTACAAAATAATGCTTCGGCTATAAACATGCTTCACTGTGCGTTAGATGCTGCAGAATACAATAAGATTTCAGGTTGTGAGTCAGCACAGGAAATTTGGAAGAAGCTTGAAGTAACCTATGAAGGCACAAGCAAAGTTAAGGAGTCTAAAGTCAATCAACATATGAGACTCTACGAACTGTTCGAGATGAAGGAGAATGAAGACATCTCAGAAATGAACGCAAGGTTCACGAACATTATAAATGAGATAAAAAGGCTTGGAAAGAACTTCACTGTAGAAGAACAGGTAAAGAAAATTCTGAGAAGTTTGCCCAAGAGCTGGCAAGCAAAGAAAACAGCCGTAGAAGAAGCTCAAGACTTGACTACCTACAAATATGATGAGCTGATCGGATCTCTGCTGACCCATGAAATCTCCATGAAAAACTTTGAAGCCAAAGAGAAAGAAAAATCAGAAGATAAGAAACAAAAATCCCTTGTCATGAAAGCTGACTCAACTGAAGCGGAGTCAACTGATGATGGGGAATTAGCCATGTTCACCAGAAAGATGAAAAAGCTGTTCAGGAGGAATGATAGAAATGGAAAAAGATCATTTAGAAGAAATGAGAAGTACAAAGCTGAGTTAAATGACAAGTACAAGAAGGACAGCTCGAAATTTGTCACATGTTTTGAGTGTCATCAAACCGGGCACATCAAGTCAAGTTGTCCCAACCTCAAGAAAGAGAAGAAGGGAAGCAAAAAGGCTATGGTAGCCACATGGAGTGACAGTGATGAGTCAACATCATCTGAAGCTGAGCAAAATGAAACAGCCAACATATGTTTTATGGCAGATGATGGAGCTGATCAATCCCAATCTGAGCATGCTGACCTCTCTGATGAAACTGACCAAGAGAATCACAACAATGAGGTAACACCTTTACTTTCGCTTAGAAATGAAATGGTAAATGCCCTGAGTGACTTATATACACTAACTAAAAAGTGTAACAAAAAGATTAAGGCACTCAGCAGGCGCTGTGATAAGATTGAAGAGGTCAAGCTGAGTGACCTCCGATATCTTCTCCAGGACAACTCTGACTTGCACACCAACATGCAAATCTTACATAAGTTTGTCATGGAGGTTCAATCTGAGTCAAAGAAACTTAGAAAGGATATCACAACATTATAGAGTCAAGTGAAGGGCTCAAACAGAAATAAAGCCCATGCTGAGTACGCAAATAATAGTCAGTATAAGCAAGTCACTCAATGTGAATGTTGTGGAAAAAGGGGACACACAAAGGATGTGTGTTGGCATAACAAGCGGACTGTCCAATGTGACTTCTGCGGAAGAAAAGGGCATACCACAAAATTATGTTGGCATGCCCAACACAATAATGCTGACTATACTCAGTTTAACCCGCAAAGGGTACGTTTTTGTGACTTCTGTGGTAAACTAGGCCACACCATAAATATATGCCGTCACAAACTAAAATATGACTTTGCACCTGTCTATACTAACAAGAAAGGACCCAAAAGGAATTGGGTACCTAAAAATGAATAGTTTAAACTGCAGGTCAGCTTGACATGCGTGGAGAAGTCAAAACTATGGTATATAGACAGCGCATGCTCAAGGCATATGACAGGTGATGAAACTCAGTTCATCACACTAGAGCTTAAACGAGGTGGAAGTGTAAGCTTTGGAGACAACAAGGAGGGTAAGATAGTCGGCTCAGGTACTATCGGAGGTAACCCAACCATTGAGTCTGTCTCCTTAGTTAAAAGTCTCAAATACAATCTGTTGAGTGTAGCTCAGCTTTGCAAGAGTGGCAGAAGGGTTGTATTTGATGATACTAAGTGTCAAATACTCGAGGGAAATACAAATGAATTAATTTTAACTGCCCCTCGTATAGAAAATGTATATATGTTAAACTTGGAAAAACAGTTTTCTAAAAATATATGCCTAGTGTCTAAAGAGGATAACTCCTGGCTATGGCATAGAAGACTTGGGCATGTCAGCATGGACCTTCTTGCCAAATTAGCTAGAAAGCAATTAGTTGAGGGATTACCTAAATTAAAGTTTGAAAAAGATCAACTATGTAAAGCCTGTCAGCAGGGTAAACAAACTAAAAAGTCATTTCATAGCAAAAATATCGTCTCAACCAAAAGGCCATTGGAGTTACTACACCTGGATCTTTTCGTACCTATCCAGACACTCAGCTTTGGAGGTAAGAAATTTTCTTTGGTCATTGTAGATGATTTCTCTCGGTACACTTGGATCATCTTGCTGAGTAGCAAGGATGAAACCTTTGAGATGTTCACCACTTTGATCAAAAGGCTTGAAAATGACAAAGACCTAAAAGTAGCTCACATTAGAAGCGACAATGGTGGAGAATTCAAGAACCAACAGTTTGATGAATTCTGTGAAACATGTGGTATTGACCACAACTTCTCTGCTCCTAGAACACCTCAACAAAATAGGGTTGTTGAAAGGAAAAATAGAACCATTGTCGAAATAGCTAGGACGATGCTGAGTGAAAATAGGCTTCCAAAGTACTTCTGGGGTGAAGCTGTTCACACGGCATGTTATATACTGAATAGGGCTCTAGTCAGACCAATACTCAAGAAAACCCCATATGAACTTTGGAAAGGTCGAAAGCCCAACATTGGATACTTTCGTGCCTTTGGGTGTAAATGTTTTATACTCAATACAAAAGACAACCTTGCTAAATTTGATGCTAAAGCTGATCAGGCGATCTTTTTAGGGTACTCAACAAACAGTAAAGCATATAGAGTATTTAATAAAAGAACTCAGGTTGTAGAAGAGTCTGTACATGTTGAGTTCGATGAAACTGACCCTACAGGTAAGTCAGCTCAGCCTGAAGAAGATGAACCAGGCTCAGCTTCCGCTGATCAACCAGAAGCATCTGTGTCAACTATACATGAGCTGACTCAAGGTAAGCAAGAAATTGAAATATCATTTGCTGACCAATCTATTCCTGTAGAGATTGTAGAAACACCTCTTCCAAACAACTCAACACTGCCCAAGGAAATAAAGATCCCAAGAGGACATACAGAACAAGCCATTCTTGATGCCGCCAACAACAAATTAATGACCAGAGACCAGCTCAGAAAATACCTCAGCAATGTTGCATTCGTCTCAATACATGAGCCAAAGAACTTTGCTGATGCTGAGCAAGATGAATATTGGATCAATGCTATGCAAGAAGAGCTTGACCAATTCACCAGAAATGAGGTATGGGATTTAGTACCTAAACCTAGGAATCAAAAGCCCATAGGAACCAAATGGGTCTTTAGAAATAAGCTAGATGAGCATGGAAATGTGATTAGAAACAAAGCTCGACTTGTAGCCCAAGGCTATAGTCAGCAAGAGGGTATAGACTATGGAGAAACATTTGCTCCTGTTGCTAGATTAGAAGCTATACGTATATTGTGTGCCTATGCTAGTTACATGAATTTTAAACTATACCAAATGGATGTAAAAAGTGCGTTTCTTAATGGCTTTATAAACGAAGAGGTATATGTTAATCAACCTCCTGGATTTGAAGATTCAAAATTTCCAAATCACGTTTATAAACTCAAGAAGGCCCTGTACGGCCTAAAGCAAGCTCCAAGAGCTTGGTATGAGAGGTTGACCAATTTCCTACTGACCAGGAACTATGTCAGGGGAAAAGCTGACACAACCTTGTTCATTAAGAAAAAGGGTAAACATACCCTACTTGCACAGATATATGTTGATGATATAATCTTTGGTGCTACTGACGAATCTTTGTGCAAGGAATTTAGCCAACAGATGCAAACTGAGTTCGAAATGTCCATGATGGGTGAACTCAACTTCTTCCTTGGACTCCAAATCAAGCAAGGTAAAAATGGCATATTCATAAGTCAGTCTAAGTACACCAAAGAAATGTTAAAGAAATTCAGCATGGAAGAGTGCAAACCAATATCAACCCCCATGGGTACCGATACTGTCCTATGCAAGGATGAAAAGAGTAAGTCAGTTGATAGTAAACTCTATCGAGGTATGATAGGTTCTTTACTCTATCTCACTGCTAGTAGACCAGACATTCAATACTCAGTATGCTATTGTGCTAGATATCAAGCTGACCCCAGGGAATCTCATCTAACTGCTGTAAAAAGAATTTTTAGATACTTGCAAAGCTCAGTTGATGCAGGTCTATGGTATCCAACCTCAAATGACTTCACACTCATTGGATATACTGATGTTGACTATGGACGAGATAAGCTAGAACGGAAGAGTACTTCAGGAGGATGTCATTTCCTTGGAAGCTGTCTAGTATCTTGGTTCAGCAAGAAGCAATCATCCGTAGCTCTGTCTACAACTGAAGCTGAGTACGTGGCTGCTGGAAGCTGTGTTGCATAAGTCCTATGGATAAAGCAACAGCTTGAGGATTACGGAGTCAGCACAAAGACAATAGAGATCAAATGCGACAACAAAAGTGCCATTGATCTATCTAAAAATCCAGTCCAACACAGCAGGATGAAGCATGTCAGCATAAGGCATCACTTCATCAGAGATCACGTACTAAAAGATGAGATCAAGATGACCTATGTGCCAACAAACGATCAGCTTGCAGATATCTTCACAAAGCCCTTGGCACGAGAGCAATTCAACATACTAAGGGAAGCAATTGGTATGTCAAATCCACTCTAACTAAATCTGTATTGAATAATTATGAGTGAAATATTTAAGCTTAAGTTAAAATAGCCTCCCTGCATACACTTAGCAAGCAACGATACTAAGTAGGCAAATAAGTCAAGTAAACATCCCATGCTGAGTAGATGAACAAGTTTCCATGCTGAGTAAAAACATACGCTAAGTACGTAACTTATGCTGAGCTAATAGGAGATGGAAAAATTGTCTTAACAAACGATATGCACTCAATATCATTGACGCTTCGAATTTCATAAAGCAAATCTACACGTGTAAATTCTGACACATTGGGAAGACGCACATTAATGGCAAAAACTCATGCGCCGAAGATGTCATAATTAACAGAGTATCTGACGATTGAACGTCCCTAGGAAAAAGACGGCAAGATAATGATTTAGGATCCTCATCAATTTATAAAATAGTAGAATCCCCACTCGTCCTTCCTCATTCTTGCAATCCCTAAAAACTCAAACTTCTTCCGTTCCAAAAATCTCAAAATCGTCAAAAATGTTTCCCAGCAAAAAGAAAACCCCAGAAGCGCAAAACACACCCACTGACCACGCTAGTACTTCAATGGAAAAGGAGAGGATAATGCTGAAAGTACACTCGAAGGTTAACAATATGGAGGTATTAAAATGCCGGTGGTTCTCTCTGAGCTTCGTGTCGACTGAAACACCATTCTGTGAATGGATTGCGAAAAACAACTGGACAGGTCTCTTCTCCCTTCCAGGAACAGCCTACCCAAGGTTAGTTCGAGAGTTCTACTCAAATTTACGAGTTGATGCAGACGACTCAGATTACTTGGAGACAAACGTGAAAGGTCAGAAAATCGTTATCACCCCTGCCTATCTAGCCACACTATTAGAGATTCCGAACGAAGGAATCCAATTTCGGACAACAAAAGAGAAGATACCTAAAGCCACGTCTGAGAAGTTAAAGGGGTTCTGTAAACCCAAAGATCATAAAGGGGAAATACCCAGTACTTGTATGGGTAAGGATCAAAAGATGGTTCATTTCATGCTGACTAACTTTATCTTTCCCAAACTCAGCTCTGCCTCCTCCGCATCTAACTTCGAACAGTGCTTTATATGGCACATGTTAACTTCAACTCCGTTCAATCTCCCTGTGTTTCTAGTTGGAGCCTTTCAACGAAGCGGTAGGAAACTACGTTTGGGGTCACTGATTACGAAAATTATACAAGACAAGCAAATAGAGACAGTAAATGAGACAAGCTTGTTGGGAAGTGAAATCACTGCAGTCCTACTAGATGGACTATTGTATAATCAACCCTTGAAGGGGTATGAAGGAACTGGAGAAGCCAAGGAGAACGAGGAAGAAGAGCAAGCAGAAATGGAATCTGAAGCTGATCCTGCACAAGAAGGGGAGGCTCATACTGAGTCACCTACGACAGTTCAGCCTGAAAAAGGGAAGAAGAGGAAGGCTGCAGAAGTTAGATCCAAAGATATCCACTCTGTTCCAAAGAAAATAAGGCTTTCATCAAGACAGAAAGCCAAAACTGACAAGGTTGATGAGCACGTTGGGAAAAGAAAGAGGCCAGAAGTTCCTGAGGACGAGAATGAAGAAACTCCTGAAACACCGTTAAAGAAAAAGAAAAGAAGTCACTCTTTGAAGATAGTAGAAGCCGTACCACTAATCTCTCCTCAACCTAAAGGTCATGGGATTGACCTAGAAAAGGAAGATGTGGAACAAGTTGAGCAACAAAAAGGTAATACTGAGGAGGAAGCATGCCCCCGTGATGATGCTGAGCAAACAAGGGAAGAAGGTAATATTGAGCAACCAGTAGGGGAAGGAACTGTTGCTGTTGAGTCAAGTGAAGGTCTTCAAATTGACCATTCTCCGTCAAAAACTGAGACCCGGTGGAGATTAAAGAAGAAAGCGCAAAAACACCTTGATCTCATGAACGACTTTCCCCTTGACAAGCCAGAAACTGACCTGTCTAAAATTCAGTTCAAGTATTTCTCAACTGTCACTGAATCTCCACCAGAAGATCTAACGGAAAAGCAAGCCACTGTTACTCAACATGAGGAACATGCCAAGAACCCTACAAATCCAAGTCAAGCCGCACCAATTGAGCCAACTCATACCTCAACTCCACCTCCATCACAAAATGTTGATAACTCAGCTCAACAAATTCATAAAAGTCCAGGTACTCAGTCTGGCAAAGAACCAACACCTCCACCATCAGAAAATCCTGCACCAGCCTCTGAGTCCAATACTGCAAAGTTTGCATACCTAAATGCAACTGTGTCTGGCCGAAGGGTCATTGATTCAGCTCAGTCTCTACTTCAAGACTTTCGTTCTACTCAAGCTGAAGGCTGCCAGACCACTCAAGAGCCCACTCACCTAGCCAGTATCACTCAACTTCTACAAGAACTCCGTAGCCTGAAAGATTTGGTTAGTATTATCACTGCAGTGCAAACTCAGCAACCAAACCAAAAGCAAATGACCAAACTGACTGAAGTAGTGCTTACAATGGCCACTCATCTAAATTCTCTTGAAGGAGAAATTCAACAATTATCTGAAGTCAATCCAGGGTACGTCACTTCCTCTGAGCTTCAAAACTATTTTGTTAAGCTAGCAGCGGACCTGACCCCCTCCAGAGCAACTGCCCACACTAAGTCTGCAACATCTGCTGAGTTGCAAGATTGCTTCACCAAGCTATATGCTGAGCTAACTAAATCCATTCCACCAAGCAATACAGAATCTGTCACCACCACCGAGCTTCAACAATGTTTTACTAAGATTCAAGCAGAGCTGACAAGTACCCGTGACCTTGTATCCTCTTCCTCTCAATGCACGATTGATCAACTGAGTGAGGCAGTAAGACTCTTGAACATTGATCGGGCCCAGATGGACGTTGATCTAGTATCCAACACAGAGCTAATGAGCTTCTCGCAAGCCATCATGAAAACCATGAGGATCAACAATGCACAACGCATGTTCTATGACTCTGCTCTGCTGAAACTATTTCATCAATCTTTTGGTCAGGTCACCAACTCCATTGCCTGTCTCAGCAAAGCCCATGAATGTCTTCTTAGCATGATAAGCAGCTCTCTTCGAGTCCCCAGGCACGTCCAGGACGATAGCGTTCCTGTCATTGACAGTTTGGGGGAAAGCACAAGACGGCTTTAGCGCTATTCCAACTACCTCTCCTCTGCCGCCAGGAATAAAACCTTCCTTTATCAACCTGATGATGGCAAAACGGGGGAGACTAGTAAAAGAGGAACTCAGCCTCTGACCTTAGGAACTGCGTCTGCCTCTGGGAGCAAAGGAAAAGGCATTGCTCATGATGATCCCTCAGCTCAAAGGAAGAAGAAGTGAATCTAGCCAGTTTTGTGTCTAGAGTTTGTGTCTAGAAATTTGGCACCATATCAAACCATATCCTGTTGTCTGTCTTTATCCACTGCTTTGGATAATATGTCTTGTTGACCAGTGTTGTTTTGTTGTTGACTGTCATTTAAATTTCAATATCAGTTTCTTTTCTCTTCCAGTCAAGTTTGAACAAACAATTCAAAAAGAGACAACATCTTTCCAAAAAGTAAAGCCAGTACACACAAATATAGCAAACCTAATAAAATTAGACCTTGGCGGGCTTAAGACAAAGTGAATGCAACCCTTACGGGGGAGTCAATTCAGAAATATCAATCATGGGGTAACTTATAACTGAGTTCCGTAATTATGTATTTTGCCAACATCAAAATGGGGGAGTTTGTTGAAACACCTTTCCATAAGATTTTGATTTGACAAAATCATCCATGATTAAGAGGCAATTAAATTTAGCTGCTTTGATTTAATTGTACTAACATGTTTGTTAAATATTGAGTGCAAAAATATATAAAGTATAGACAGGACAAAAGTCAGCATAAACGAAGCTGAGTAGAAAGGAACTCAGCACGACAGAATAGAAGCTGAGTGGAGTTAAAATTCAGAAACAAAACGAAGCTGACTAAAGATAAAGACTTCTTTAGGAGTGGTTAAACAAAACGGAGCTGACCTTAAAGGAACTCAGCATGAACCATGAAAAGTCAAAGAGAACAAACGGAGCTGAGTATTTGGCAGGACAGCATGAAGGTTCCGTTTTACTAAACGACAAGACTGCCAATCTTCTGCACCAATAATTGGAACCTCGAAGACACCTAGAAGACGGATTCCGAGAGTCATGGGACGTTGGATTATTGGAAACAGACAACTGGCACAAACAAACAAAACAGATGCTAGAAGACAACCTGACGCCTGGAGAAATACAGAAGCAGGGAATGGCGTGCAGTCTGAAGATTTCCAGAAAATGTTCCCCAAAAGAGCCGTTTTGGTGGCAACGGTCAAGACATTTTAAATGATCAAATCCACAGGATTTAGCCTATATAAGGACAATCGAAGAACCAAAACCAAAGAGACACAGATCCATTAAAAAGAAAAATACAAGTGAGAAAGTCTCAAAAAGCACTCAAATACAAAAAGAATCTTACACCCACGTTTTTATTCTTGTGTAAATGCTAGATTGAGTTGTAATCATCTAAAGTGTTCTTTAGTTCAAAAAGGAACAAGTCTGTGATCAATAGTGATATTGAGAGAGTAAAGCTGAGTGCTAGGTTGTTAGCATTTCAGTTGTAGAGAAATCTAGGTGCTGGGTTGTAGCACTTAGTAGGAGTTGAGTAGACGAATAGAGGAAGGTACTCTTGCATATTCAACTGCCTTGTAATTGGTTTGTGCTCTACCTTTAAAGAGCTCAGTATTGGATTCAAAAAGCCCGGAGGACTCTGGGGACTGGACATAGGCAGAGAGGCCGAACCAGGATAAGTGATACTGAGTAATCTCTAAACTCTCTCTTATAATTGCATGTGTTGTTTGCCTTATTTACTCAGCATATAAATTGCTTAAGCTGATCCTGAGTAAGTAAGTGGTGCTGAGTTAGAAACTGACCTCCAAGAGTGTCAATTCCTAACTCTTAAGGAAACAACTTTGGTCAACATTTGACTAAAGTTGTCTTGTGATATATCTCACCAAGCTGACCAAAGGCTGAGTTATTAAACTCTCAAAATAACATCCAGTCAGCTAAATTAAAACCACGAAAAAGTTATATTAGTTCCTAACCCCCCTTGGAACTACTTACCAGGGACCAACACCCTGGACCGCAATGTGAGCCCCAAACCAAAATCCTAGGAAAGAGACTTGGACCATCGAGTGTGTGGAGGAATAAGGGTGGAAGAGAGACGTTGTGATACGTATAATTAGACTAACGTTCGTTCTTCTTATCTTATATATCCGTAAATGATAAACGCACACACCACGAATCATGCATATAAAATCATGCATACATACTAATGGGTATCGCTCGCGCAGACGTCATCATTAAGAGGTTGTGGTTCCGTGAGAGTAGTCGGCTAGTCAGACAGTTCGACCAGTTACAGATTGTCAGTTTCGAACCATTGCAGTCGGCAGTTGTGGCTTCTGAATCATCTTCGTCCGAGTCCGCTCAGTCTTCGGTCAGTATGTCTGCGACTAATGAAAAAGTGGCTGAATTGGAGAATTCTGTGAACAACATTAACTGTCAACTAGCGGTAGTGTCGGTCCAGCTGGCTGAGCTTACAATGAAGGGTAACAAAAGTGGTAGTAAACCAGCTGGGAACATTGTGAACACCGGTTCCCATTTTGGAGGTGACTATCAGGATTGCATAACAAGCAGTTTGGGAAAGAGAAATCAAATGGAGAGGAATGGAAGCCACCCATCACACAGGAAGTGTAAGACCCGCGTGGAGTTCGGACTCCCTGACATGAAGAAGTTCGACGGAACTGGGGATCCTACCGCTCACATGAATCAGTATGTTGCCGTGATGAAACACACGATCTTAACCGAGGAACAAGTTCTTAGACTGTTCAATACTTACCTGGAGGGGGTTGCCCTCATGTGGTTTCATGCGTTATCGTTGGTGACGAAGAGAGATTGGAAGGAGTTGGCGAAGTCATTCATCGCTCAATATAGTTTCAACACTATGCTTAAGGTTACTCTGAAGGAGCTGGAGAGTACTAAGCAGCAGGCTGGGGAATCCTTGTCCGATTTTGTGAGGAGGTGGAGAGCCAAGGCAGCAGTCATGAAACAGAAACCGCTTGAGCAGGATCAGATCCGAATGGTAATTGGCAACACGTTTCCCTATATTAAGAACGAGCTGCGGGATATGCCCTTTACCGATTTCAATTAGATGTATAGCTGCGCCTTGACAGTCGAGGGGGATGGAGAGCCGAAGAAAGCTTATACTAAGTGGACAAAGTCTGGATATAGTGCCGGAGGGCCAAGTGCGAGTACAGAAGCTGCCGTAGTGAAAGTGCTTGAACTTAATGTTATCGAGAAGAGGCAGTTCGCCAAGTTTGATCAAACCTACGCAAAAGTTTTCGAACGATTGCAGAAAAAGGGATTGTTGAAAGCCCTCACTCCTTATAACAAGGCGCCGCCTACTCCTCAGATGCAAGCTAGGGGGTATTGCGAGTTCCACGGCAATCATGGGCACACTATTGAGAACTGTGAGAGGTTGAAGAACGAGATTCAGGATTTGATTAAGGAAAAGAAGATAGCTGATCCTTCGTCGGCGAACCCTTCCAGTAGGCGTAATCCATTGCCTAATCATAGGGTGAGCACGACCGGATTTGGGCTTGAAGAAAGTATGGTTGTAGAATCCTTCGAGGAGAGTGAAGAAGAGTTGTTGGACTCCGAGGAGAAAATGATGATGGGAAGCGGAGTTTATGTGTCTTTTCTGGGAGAAGAACCAGTGGATGAGGGGATGGATGATGAATTAGGTGATGGAGCGCCATATGACGAGGATAACACCGAAGAGACCGGGCAGGGGTCATCTCGGAGGATTATTCCGGAGTTAAAAGTATTTAGTGGAGTGGAAGATCCTGAGGTCCATCTATATTAGTATATGTGTGCCATGTTTGTTGAACCGTTTGGGATTAACGAGATCGCTCAGTGGTTTCACCATTCATTGATAGGCGAGCCGTTGAGGTGGTTCCGAGCCTTGCCCGACTATGTCGAGGGTGATTGGTCGTAATTAGCAAGTTTGTTCTTGGAGAAGTATAAGAAGGTTAAGGAGAGAGCGGCAGAAAGTAGCGCAATGCAAATTGGGCCCATCAAAAGCCCGTTACCAGCAGTTAGTAAGTATAACGGCAACAAAGATCCTATGGAACATTTGCACTTCTACTTGTCGGTAATGGGGCCGTTGGGCTTTAATGAAGAGGAGATCACCAGTTTGTTTTGTAATTCACTAATGGGTGAACCGTTGATGTGGTATATGTCACTCCCGATGTACATCAAGAGCAATTGGGCCGCAATGACGAAAAGGTTTATCAAAGAATATACGGTATGGATGCTTGCGGAGCAAACACCGGATTCGCCCTCCTATGAGACCCCTGAAACAGTAATGGCAATGCCCAAATATGGTGGATATCGAAATCCAGTTGAGCACGCAACCTCATTCCGCAATCACATGTATAATGCCGGGTTCCCCCAAAGTGAGTTACACAAACATTTTCCAGAGACTCTTATCGGGGACGCTCTGTTGTGGCATCAAGGGTTGTTGGAGGAAGAGATGTGACATTGGATACCTCTTCGGGATGCATTTGTGTCAAGATATGAGATGTATATTCCGTGGACGGGATCCCTAGAAGATCTGGATAGGATCAGGCAATTCCCCGAGGAACCATTCGTGGATTACGCCAGGAGGTGGAGGCACCACTATGATCTGTGTCGAGAAACTGTGAGCGATAAAGTGCAGCTCATGTATATACAAAGAGGCGCTATCCCAATAGTAGCAAGGAGGATGAACAGGGTGTTCCTCAAGAATTATGACGAGCTGATAGGTTGGGCGTTGTATGGATCGTCCGACCCCTCCTATGTTGATCTGAACGTCCCTCATGCGATGGACTTAATGGTCGTGGATATTTGGGGAAGTTCCTCGGAGGAGGAGGATGCTGAGTAGGGAACTCCTATCAATATTTGGGATGAATCTGATGATGAGCCGGAAGTTGCTGTCATGACAAGATCAGGTCAGGTGGCCGAGGGGAAGGCACCTATGGTCGAGACAGAGATAGGAGAAGGATCGGCTCCCAAGTCGGACGATCAAGTCCTAGAGCAGTTGAAGAAAACACAAGCTAAGTCTACGGTGTGGGAGGTCTTGTGCCATTCCAAGTACCACCGTGAGAATCTGATGAAAGAGCTGTAGAATTTGGTCATTTCTGTTGAAACACCTTTCCACGAGATTTTGATTTGACAAAATCATCCATGATTAAGAGGCAATTAAATTTAGATGCTTTGATTTAATTGTACTAATGTGTTTGTTCAGTATTGAGTGCAAAAATATATATAAAGTTAAACAGGTTAAAAGTCAGCATAAGCCAAAGCTGAGTGAAACGGAACTCAGCATGAAAGAATAAGAAGCTGAGTGGAGTAGAACTTAGCATCAGAAACTTCCTTCAAAGTCGCCAGAACGAAGCTGACTATATTAGAAGAATCCTTCAGAGTTATACAAACAGAACGAAGCTGACTAAGAAGGAACTCAGAATGGAAGTAGAACATTCGGAGATAACGAATGAAGCTGAGTGACAGTCAGGACATCATGAAGGATCAGTTTACTAAAAGACAAAGTCTGCCAATCTTCTGCACCAATAATTGAAGCCTCGAAAATACAAAGAAGACTAATTCCAAGAATCATGGGTCAATGGATTATTGGTAAAAGACAACTGGCACAAAAAGACAAGTCTGATGCAAGAAGACAAAACCTGACGCCTGAAGAAAACAGAGGAAGGGAATGGCGGAACAGACTGAAGCTGACCAGAAGATGTCTGCTAAAAGAGCCGTTTTGGACACAACGGCTAAATCATCTCAAATGATCAAATCTTCAGAATTTCATCTATAAAAGGACAATGGTAGTCCTTGGATCATTTGCCAAAGTATCAAAAAAAAAATACAAGAGAGAAAATCTTGAAAGCATTCAAATACAAAAAGATCTTACACCAACTTTTCTATTCTCTGTGTAAATGCTAGATTGATTGTCTTGTAATCATCTAAGGTGTTCTTTAGTAGAAAAAGAACAAGTGTGTAATCAATAGGTATATTGAGAGTGTTGAACTGAGTACTTGGTTGTAAGTATTCAGTGGTAAAAAATCTAAGTGCTGGGTTGTAGTACTTAGTAGGAGCTGAGTAGACGAATAGAGGACGTACTCTTGCATACTCACTGCCTTGTAAAGGGTTTGTGCTCTACCTTGAAAGAGCTCAGTATTGGATTAAAAATCCCAGGAGGAACTGGGGACTGGACGTAGGCAGAGAGGCCGAACCAGGATAAGTCGTGCTGAGTAACTTCTAAACCTTTTCTCTCAATATATATATATATATGTGCATATGTTGCGTGTAAAATTTACTCAGCTTATAAATTGTTAAAACTGAAATGAGTAAATCTGAGTGCTGAGTTGGAAGCTGACCTTTCAAGTGTCAATTCCTAACTCTCAAGTCAAGCAGTCTTAGTCAGCATAAGTACTAAAACTGTCTGACTAATTATTCACCCGTGCTGACCAACACGCTGAGTTATCAAACTTTTAAAACAGCATTAAGTCAGCATAATTAAAAGCGAAAAAGTTACATTAGTTCCTAACCCCCCCCCCCTTGGAACTAATTACTAGGGACCAACAAATGGTATCAGAGCCTAAGCTCACTACTCAAAGATCTAACAATCTTGAGCTGATCCCTAAAAATGGGTGAGAATAGCACTCGTTTCCTTCCCGGGAACCAAACAACACAGATACTCCCTGATGGACTATCAATAACTAGGCCTCCCCTATTCTTTGGATCCAATTATACATTCTGGAAGAATAGGATGAAGAACTTTATCCAAGCCACTAACATGAGTGCATGGCTGGCAATTGTTCAAGGTCCACATGTGCCATACAAAACTGTTGACAATGAGAAAATTGTTAAAAGTGAAGCTGAGTGGACAGAGGATGACCTCAGAAAATTACAAAATAATGCTTCGGCTATCAATATGCTTCACTGTGCTCTAGATGCTGCAGAATATAATAAGATTTTAGGTTGTGAGTCAGCACAGGAGATCTGGAAGAAGCTGGAAGTGACTTATGAAGGCACCAGCAAGGTCAAGGAATCGAAAGTGAACCAACACATGCGATTGTATGAGCTGTTCGAGATGACTGACAATGAGGACATCTCAACGATGAATGCCAGGTTCACCAACATAATAAATGAGCTTAAAAGACTCGGTAAGAATTTCACTGAAGAAGAACAAGTGAAGAAGATCTTACGAAGTCTTCCCAAAAGCTGGCAAGCCAAGAAGACAGCTGTAGAGGAAGCTCAAGACCTGACCACATACAAATATGATGAGCTGATCGGTTCCTTACTGACCCATGAAATTTCCATGAAAAACTTTGAAGCTAAAGAAAAATCTGAGGACAAGAAACAGAAATCACTAGTGATGAAAGCTGATTCCACAGAAGCTGAGTCAACTGATGATGAGGAAATGGCCATGTTTACTAGAAAAATGAAAAAGCTGTTCAGAAGAAATGAAAGAAATAGTAAGCGGCCATACAAGAGAGGAGACAGATATAAAGCTGAGTCAAGTGACACCAGATACAAAAAGAACAGCTCCAAGCCCATCACATGTTATGAGTGCCATCAAACTGGGCATATTAAGTCAAGCTGTCCTAATCTGAAGAAAGATAAGAATGGAAGCAAAAAGGCAATGGTGTCCACGTGGAGTGACAGTGATGAGTCGACAGCATCTGAAGCTGAGCAAAATGAAACAGCCAACATATGTTTCATGGCAGATGATGGAGCTGACCAATCTCAATCTGAGCAAGCTGACCTCTCTGGAGATTCTGAGCAAGAGGAAAACAACAATGAGGTAACATCCTTACCTTTGCTTAGAAACGAAATGGTAAATGCTCTGAGTGACTTATATGCCCTAACTAAGAAGTGTAACAAAAAGATTAAATCACTCAGCAGGCGATGTGACGAGATTGAAGAGGTCAAGCTGAGTGACCTCCGATATCTCCTCCAGGACAACTCAGATTTACATACCAACATACAAATCTTGCATAAGTTTGTCACGGAGGTTCAAACTGAGTCAAAGAAACTTAGAAAGGATGTCACAACCTTACAGAACCAAATAAAAGGTTCAACTAAGAATAGATCCCATGCTGAGTACTCAGGTACTGGTCAGCATAAACAGTTTACTCAATGTAGCTGTTGTGGGAAGAAAGGACACACGAAAGCTGTGTGCTGGCATAACAAACAAATTGTCCAATGTGACTTCTGTGGTAAGAAAGGTCATACTACCAAGGTATGCTGGCATGCTCAGCACAACAATGCTGATCACACTCAACATCACCCTCAAAGGGTAACTCAGTGTGGCTTTTGTGGTAAAAGTGGCCATACTACAAATGTATGTCATCACAAACTAAAATATGACTCTGCATCTGTTTATACTAACAAGAAAGGACCCAAAAGGAATTGGGTACCTAAAGATGAATAGTTTAAAATGCAGGTCAGCTTGATATGCGTGGAGAAATAAAAACTTTGGTACATAGACAGCGCATGCTCAAGACACATGACAGGTGATGAAACTCGGTTCATCACACTAGAGCTTAAACGAGGAGGTAGTGTAAGCTTTGGAGACAACAAGAAGGGTAAGATAGTTGGCTCAGGAACTATCGGAGGTAACCCTAAAATTGAGTCAGTCTCCTTAGTTAAGGGTCTCAAATATAATCTTCTAAGTGTAGCTCAGCTTTGCAAGAGTGGAAGAAAGGTTATATTTGATGATACTAAGTGTCAAATACTCGAGGGAAAAACAAATGATTTGATTTTAACAGCCCCTCGTGTAGAAAATGTTTATATGTTGAGTCTAGAAAAACAATTTTCAAATAATATATGCTTAGTATCTAAAGAGGACAACTCCTGGCTATGGCATAGGAGACTTGGGCATGTCAGCATGGACCTCCTTGCCAAACTAGCTAGAAAGCAATTAGTTGAGGGATTACCCAAATTGAAGTATGAAAAAGATCAATTGTGTAATGCTTGTCAGCAAGGTAAACAAACCAAAAAGTCATTTCATAGCAAAAATGTTGTCTCAACCAAAAGACCATTGGAATTACTACATTTGGATCTTTTCGGACCTATCCAGCCACTCAGTATGGGAGGTAAGAAATTTTCCTTAGTTATTGTAGATGATTTCTCTAGGTATACGTGGATCATCCTGCTGAGTAGCAAAGATGAAACATTTGAGATGTTTTCTACATTAGTCAAAAAACTTGAAAATGACAAAGACCTAAGAGTAGCTCACATTAGAAGTGATAATGGTGGAGAATTCAAAAACTAAATGTTTGATGAATTCTACGAAACCAGTGGTATTGACCACAATTTCTCTGCTCCTAGAACTCCACAACAGAATGGAGTTGTTGAAAGAAAGAATAGGACAATAGTAGAAATTGCTAGGACAATGCTGAGTGAAAATAGGCTTCCAAAGTATTTTTGGGGAGAAGCTGTCAACACAGCATGTTATATATTGAATAGGGCTTTAGTCAGACCCATATTAAAGAAAAGTCCCTATGAACTTTGGAAAGGACGAAAACCCAACATTGGCTACTTTCGTGCCTTTGGGTGCAAATGTTTCATACTCAATACAAAAGACAATTTGGCAAAATTTGATGCTAAGGCTGACGAAGCAATCTTTTTAGGGTACTCAACAAACAGCAAAGCATATAGAATTTATAATAAAAGAACCCAAGTTGTAGAAGAGTCTGTACATGTTGAGTTCGATGAAACTGGCCCTACAGGTAAGTCAGCTCAGCTCGAAGAAGATGAACCAAGCTCAGCTTCCGCTGATCAACCAGAAGCCTCTGTGTCATCTATACGAGAACTGACCCAAGGTAAGCAAGAAACTGAAATATCATTTGCTGACCAATCTATTCCTGTAGAGATTGTAGAAACACCTCATCCAAGCGACTCAACATTGCCAAAGGAAATAAAGATCCCAAGAGGACACACTGAACAGGCCATTCTTGATGCTGCCAACAATAAGTTGATGACCAGAGATCAGCTTAGAAAATACCTTAGCAATGTTGCCTTCGTCTCAATGCTTGAGCCAAAGAATTTTGCTGATGCTGAGCAAGATGAATATTGGATGAATGCCATGCAAGAAGAACTTGACCAATTCACCAGAAATGAGGTATGGGATCTAGTACCTAGACCTAGGAATCAAAAGCCCATAGGAACCAAGTGGGTCTTTAGAAATAAGCTAGATGAGCATGGAAATGTGATTAGAAACAAAGCTCGACTTGTAGCCCAAGGCTATAGTCAGCAAGAGGGTATAGACTATGGAGAAACATTTGCACCTGTTGCTAGGCTAGAAGCTATACGTATATTGTGTGCCTATGCTAGTTTCATGAATTTTAAACTATACCAAATGGATGTAAAAAGTGCATTTCTTAATTGCTTTATAAACGAAGTATATGTTAACCAACCTCCTGGGTTTGAAGATTCAAAGTTTCCAAACCACGTTTATAAACTCAAAAAGGCCTTGTACGGCCTAAAGCAAGCTCCAAGAGCTTGGTATGAGAGGTTGACCAATTTCCTGCTGACCAGGAACTATGTCAGGGGAAAAGCTGACACAACCTTGTTTATTAAGAAAAAGGGCAAACATACCCTACTTGCACAGATATATGTAGATGATATAATATTTGGTGCTACTGACGAATCTTTGTGCAAAGAATTTAGCCAACAGATGCAAACTGAGTTTGAAATGTCCATGATGGGTGAACTCAACTTCTTCCTTGGACTTCAAATCAAGCAAGGTAAGAATGGCATCTTTATAAGTCAGTCTAAGTACACCAAGGAAATGTTAAAGAAATTTAGCATGGTAGATTGCAAACCAATATCAACCCCCATGGGTACTGATACTGTCCTATGCAAAGATGAGAAGAGTAAGTCAATTGATAGTAAACTCTATCGAGGTATGATAGGTTCCTTACTTTATCTCACAGCTAGTAGACCTGATATACAGTACTCAGTATGTTATTGTGCAAGATATCAAGCTGACCCAAGGGAATCTCATCTAACTGCTGTGAAAAGAATTTTTAGATACTTGCAAAGCTCAGTTGATGCAGGTCTATGGTATCCAACTTCAAATGACTTCACACTCATTGGATATACTGATGCTGACTATGGACGAGATAAGCTAGAACGGAAGAGTACTTCGGGAGGATGTCATTTCCTCAGAAGCTGTCTAGTATCCTGGTTCAGCAAGAAGCAATCATCTGTAGCCCTGTCTACAACTGAAGCTGAGTACGTGGCTGCTAGAAGCTGTGTTGCACAAGTCCTATGGATAAAGCAACAGCTTGAGGATTATGGAGTTAAAACAAAGACAATAGAGATCAGATGTGACAACAAAAGTGCCATTGATCTATCTAAGAATCCAGTCCAACACAGCAGGATGAAGCATGTTAGCATAAGACATCACTTCATCAGAGATCACGTACTAAAGGATGAGATCAAGCTGACCTATGTGCCAACAAATGAACAGCTTGCAGATATCTTCACCAAGCCCTTGGCACGAGAACAATTCAATACACTAAGGGAAGCCATCGGTATGTCAAATCCACTCTAAATAAATCTATATGAAAAATTGAATGTTGAGTGATTGCCATGTTGAGTGGAAAGTTGAATGTTTGTGCAAATGCCATGCTGAGTAAATTAACAATAAGAAACTTCTACTCACCAAGGTTGAAATGATCACCCTATGCTGAGTTGACATATATATTGTGTGATTATACTGAGTAGATACAAATATTGAGCAATCACCTTATGCTGAGTAGATGTACATGCTGAGTGATCAACGTATGTTGAGTTATTTAGAGATAGAAAAATCACGTTAACAAAAACTAGGCATTCAACATCGCGAATGCTTCGAATTCTAGCAAAACCAAAAAGAAGCCCACTCGCTTAAAATAAATACCTACACGTGTAACTTCTGGCACCTTGGAAAGACGCACATTAATGGCAAATCCCATGCGCTGAAGATGTCATAAATGACAGAATCTTTGTCGGTTGAATGTCCCTAGGTAAAACGACTAGTTAATGAATAAGGGGCCGCCGTAAATCTATATAAAAAGTGGAAGGATCCCCACTCTTCACTCTTTACGCTTGTGATCTCCTGTAATCGAACCTTTCTCTCTCCCTAAACCTCAAAAACCTTCATCTGTAACAATGGCTTCCGACAAAAACGAAATCCCTAAATCTGGCCAAACCTCTGGTAAACCCACTCAAGCTAACCCCGTCGGTTCATCAAAACCAATAGAAAGAAACATGATCAAGGTCCACAAAAAGGTCAACAATTTGGAGGTTCTAAAATGCAGATGGTTCTCTCCAGGATTCGTCACCTCTGAGAAACCGTTCTGTGACTGGATCGAGAAGAACAAATGGACTGGTCTCTTCTCTCTCTCAGGAACAACCTACCCTAGGTTAGTATGGGAATTCTATTCGAATCTATATGTTGATGAAGATGATTTCGATTATTTGGAAACCACGATCAAAGGTCAGAAAATCACAATAACCCCTGCCTATCTAGCTACCTTACTAGATTTACCAGACGAAGGAATAGAATTTAGGATAACAAAGGAGAAGGTGCCAAAAGAAAAGCTCGAGAAGATCAAGGGGTTCTGTAAACCCAAGGATCATAAAGGTGAAATACCCAGCACATGTATGGGGAAAGAACAGAAGATGGCTCACTACATGCTGACCAACTTTATCTTCCCCAAACTCAGCTCAGCTTCATCCGCCTCTAACTTTGAGCAGTGCTTCATATGGCACATGCTGACCTACACTCCGCTCAATCTTCCCGTCTTCTTAGTTGGAGCTCTTCAACGAGGTGGTAAGAAACTCCGTTTGGGCTCTCTGATCATAAAAATTCTCGAGGACAAACAGATCGAGACGACAAATGAAACAAGTAGCTTGGGGAGTGAAATCACTGCAGTTCTGCTGGATGGATTGTTGTACAATCAACCCTTGAAAGGCTATGAAGAAGTTGGATATGTTGAGGAAAATGAAGAAGCTGAGCAACTAGAAGTTGTGCCTGAAAATGAAACTGAAAAAGAAGTGGAGGCTCCTGCTGAGTCCCCCAAGGAAAAGAAGAAGAAGAAGAGAAAGGCCATTGAAACACCCTCCAAAGATATCAATGTTGTCCCAAAGAAAGTGAGACTAGTGTCTCAAGAAAAGGCTAAAACTGACAAGGCTAAGGAGCAAGCTGAGTTGGCCGAGAAGAGAAAGAGGCTAGAAGAGCCTGAGGAAGAAGAAGAGGGAACTCCAGAATCCCCCTTGATGAAAAGGAAGAAGGTTAATTCCTTAAAGACAGTTGAAGCTGATCCCCTAGATTGGGTTGTATCTTCCAAAGGTCATGGAACTGACTTAGAGAAGGAAGCTGAGAAAGAAACTGAGCAACAAGCTGAGAAAACAAATGTTGAAGTAGAAAGGGAAGCTGACAAAGCAACTCATGTTGAGGAAAACGTCCATACTGAGCAAGAAGAACCTGCTGATGTTGAGCAACCTCAGGGTAATGCTGAGCAAAGAGTTGAGGAGGAAGAAACTGTTGCTGTTGAGGATCATATTGAGCAACATGGGAATCCAACAGTAGTAGAAGAAACAGTTGATACTCATGAGGAGAACATTGATGCTGACCCTTCTTCTCCCAAGGAACAAAGATTCAAGCGGCTTAAGAAGAAAGCCCATAAAACTCAAGTTATTGATCTCCTTGCAGATTCTCCTCTTCAAGAACAATTTACCGGCATGTCTGAGCTACAGTTCGCATACTTTGCAAACGACCCTGAGTCTCCATTAAAGGAAAAACAAGCCTCTGTTACTCAGGATGAGGAACAAGCCAAAACCCTTGAAGATCCAAATTCAACTACTCAAGATGGAACAAATCCTGCTTCAACTTCACCCACTCAGGATGAGCAGGTCAACATGACTAACCAAACTCTACCTCCAACTCAGCATGTTGACAACTCAGTTCCTGAAGATCATCTGCATCAAAGTCCAGTCACCAATCAAGGTGATCAATCTGGCAAAAAGCCAACTCCTCCACCATCAAGCTCAATTCCAGCCTCTAAGACAAATGCTGGCAAATTCCAATATCTGAATGCTACTGAGTCAGGAAGATGAATCATTGCCTCTGCTCAGTCCTTGCTTCAAGATTTGAACTCCTCTCAAGCTGATGCTAGTAGATCAACTCATGCCGAGTCCTCCCACCTATCTGGCATCACTCAGCTTCTCAATGAACTAAGAGGACTCAAGGATTTGGTAAGTATTATAACAACTGTTCAAACTCAGCAACCAAGCCAAGATCAAATAGCAAAGCTGACTGAATTGGTTCTCTCAATGGTGAACCATCTGAACTCAATTGAAGGCAAAATCCAACAAACATCAAAAGTTAATCCTGGGTATGCCACTTCCTCTGAACTTCAAGGATATTTTGCTAAGTTAACTGCAGAACTGCCCAAATCAAGCGCATATGGCAATGCTGAGTTTGCCACCTCTGCTGAGCTTCAAGAATGCTTTACCAAGCTTAATGCTGAGCTGACCAGTACGCGTGACTTAGTATCTTCCTCCTCCCAATGCACAATTGACCAACTGAGTGAAGCAGTCAGCCTACTCAACATCAACAAAGCACAAATGGATGTTGATCCAGTATCCAACAGTGAACTCTTGAGCTTTTCCTAAGCAATTATGAAGGCAATGCGCATCAACAATGCCCAGCGAATGTTTTATGACTCTGCCTTGCTCAAGATGTACCATCAATCTTTTGGTCAGCTCACCAGCGCGCTCACCTGGCTTAGCAAATCCCATGAATGTTTACTCAGCATGATAAGCAGCTCCTTCCGGGTTCCTCACCACGTCCAAGATGGCAGTGTTCCCATAATTGATGGATTGCGAGAAAGTACTAAGAGGCTCCAACGTTACTCCAATCACCTCTCCTCCCATGCTCGCAACGATACCTTCCTTTATAAGGTGGATGATGGCAAAACGGGGGAGAAAAGCCCAGAAGGAACTCAGCTTGTAGGTGATGCCTCCAGAAGTACAGCTAAAGCTAAAGCTAAGGGCAAAGGAGTAGCTCGAGAGGCTTAGAACTAGATATAGTCTAGTTAATGTTTAGAACTTAGCATAGAATCCTTCCTTCCTATGCTTATATGTTTTTTCTTGGTCAATCTATGTCAAATACTATTTCTTAAATCTGGTCGATAAAATTGAACAAACAAATTAAAGAAGTAAAACATACTCAGTATACATTAACACTAGAATACTTAGGTAATAAACTGAGTAACAACATACTTCTAATATTTTTGAAAGCTGACTTAAATCCAATTAGCTCAGATCTTGAAAAATCTAACATTAAATTAAGTCAGTATACACAAATGTCTTAAGGTTAATTCAATTAAATCTTGAAAGGTTTAGAATTTAGTTAAGACAATATGTGCAACCCTTACGGGGGAGTTATTTCAAAAATAAATCAATCATGGGGTAACTTATAACTGAGTTCCATAATTATGTATTTTGCCAACATCAAAATGGGGGAGTTTGTTGAAACACCTTTCCACAAGATTTTGATTTGACAAAATCATCCATGATTAAGAGGCAATTTAAATTTAGATGCTTTGATTTAATTGTACTAATGTGTTTGTTCAGTATTGAGTGCAAAAATATATATAAAGTTAAACAGGTTAAAAGTCAGCATAAGCCAAAGCTGAGTGAAACGGAACTCAGCATGAAAGAATAAGAAGCTGAGTGGAGTAAAACTTAGCATCAGAAACTTCCTTCAAAGTCGCCAGAACGAAGCTGACTATATTAGAAGAATCCTTCAGAGTTATACAAACAGAACGAAGCTGACTAAGAAGGAACTCAGCATGGAAGTAGAACATTCGGAGATAACGAATGAAGCTGAGTGACAGTCAGGACAGCATGAAGGATCTGTTTACTAAAAGACAAAGTCTGCCAATCTTCTGCACCAATAATTGAAGCCTCGAAAATACAAAGAAGACTAATTCCAAGAATCATGGGTCAATGGATTATTGGTAAAAGACAACTGGCACAAAAAGACAAGTCTGATGCAAGAAGAAAAAACCTGACGCCTGAAGAAAACAGAGGAAGGGAATGGCGGAACAGACTGAAGCTGACCAAAAGGTGTCTGCTAAAAGAGCCGTTTTGGACACAACGGCTAAATCATCTCAAATGATCAAATCTTCAGAATTTCATCTATAAAAGGACAATGGTAGTCCTTGGATCATTTGCCAAAGTATCAAAAGAAAAATACAAGAGAGAAAATATTGAAAGCACTCAAATACAAAAAGATCTTACACCAACTTTTCTATTCTCTGTGTAAATGCTAGATTGATTGTCTTGTAATCATCTAAGGTGTTCTTTAGTTGAAAAAGAACAAGTGTGTAATCAATAGGTATATTGAGAGTGTTGAGCTGAGTACTTGGTTGTAAGTATTCAGTGGTAAAAAATCTAAGTGCTGGGTTGTAGTACTTAGTAGGAGCTGAGTAGACGAATAGAGGACATACTCTTGCATACTCACTGCCTTGTAAAGGGTTTGTGCTCTACCTTGAAAGAGCTCAGTATTGGATTGAAAATCCCAGGAGGAACTGGGGACTGGATGTAGGCAGAGAGGCCGAACCAGGATAAGTCGTGCTGAGTAACTTCTAAACCTTTTCTCTCAATATATATATATATATATATATGTGCATGTGTTGCGTGTAAAATTTACTCAGCTTATAAATTGTTAAAACTGAAACTGAGTAAATCTGAGTGCTGAGTTGGAAGCTGACCTTTCAAGTGTCAATTCCTAACTCTCAAGTCAAGCAGTCTTAGTCAGCATAAGTACTAAAACTATCTGACTAATTATTCACATGTGCTGACCAACACGTTGAGTTATCAAACTCTTAAAACAACATTAAGTCAGCATAATTAAAAGCGAAAAAGTTACATTAGTTCTTAACCCCCCTGGAACTAATTACTAGGGACCAACAATTTCTACCGATACTGAGCTGACGACATTAGTGGGGGCAATCATGGCCTGGAAGAGGACTGAAATCACCTTCACCGATGACGATCTCCCGGAGGAGGGGAAGGCTCACAACAAGCCTTTGTATATTCGAGCTGAAATCAACGGGAAGAAGACTAGTTGTGTGATGGTCGATGATGGATCGGCCATTAATGTTTGCCCGCTGAAGCTCTTGTCCAAGTTGGGAGTGGAAAGAGGAGATTTGACTGCCTCGGAAACCGTGATTAGAGCCTATGATGACAGCCGTAGGCACATCGAGGGAGTCTTTAAGGCTAAGCTGAAAGTAGGGCCGCATGAGGAAGAAACAGAGTTCACCGTGCTGGATATACTAGTGACTTTTGCTGTGTTGTTGGGACGCCCATGGTTCCATAAGCTAGGAGGTGTGCCCTCCAGGCTCCACCAGATGATTAAATTCCCCTATGAGGATGAAATAGTGACGATCAGAGCTGAGAAATTGAGCCTAGTAGCTGCATTGGGGATCGAACGAGTCTAGCATGACCACCGATGTGATAAGGATGATGAAGGGGGGTTTCATCCCCGTCATGGGCTTAGGCGCACACCATCAGGGGCTGCCAGAATCACTGGATTTCAAGAGTCAGAACACCCGGAGGGGATTGGGATATGAGCTAGGAGATCCGTCTAACAAAGGCTGTGAGGGGAAAGTGGGCCTAAGGAAGTATTTATGAACGAAGGTCAGGGGAAGCTTTATTCGGGAACTTCCGAGTCATGGACTAGCACTGAGGGAAAGATCCTGCCAGGCTTTGAGATCTTCAACGATGTCACCAGCTGGGGAAAAGGAGAGGCAAGCTGCTTCATAGAGGAGATCATGATGCTTGACCTGAATGCCGAAGAGCAGGTTATCACCACTGAGGCAACCGTGGGAGCGGTGGATGAACCGAGCACCTCCAAGGCCTATGAAAACCCCGATGATGACAATTGTATTACTGCTTTGTTTGAATCTGACGATGTACTCACCAAAACTATCAATGAAATGAATTCTGATTTTGCTTACTTGCTTGATGTTGATTCTGATCATTCCATGCATTCTCATTCATATAACATGCCCACATTTGAAATCAATACAATAGAAATGTCAACTTTCAATCTTGGCATGGATGAAAATCCTAAACTTATACAAATTGCTCAATAATTAACTATTGAAGAGAGGAAAGAATTTGAGAGAATAATTAAAAAATACGAAATAGTGTTTGCTTGGACGTACGAAGACATGCCAGGAATTGATAAATCCATCATAGCTCACCGCATTCCGACATACCCCGATGCTAAACCAGTAAAGCAAAAGCTCCGACGCATGAGGCCAGAATGGGCGGATAAGATCAGAGAAGAGGTGAAGAAACAGTTAGAGGCAGGTTTTATCGAAGTAATCGACTATCCTCCTTGGGTCGCAAATGTAGTGCCAATCGCGAAGAAGGACGGTAAAGTGAGAATGTGCGTCGATTATAGAGATCTCAACAAGGCTTGCCCCAAAGATGAGTTTGCGTTGCCTCACATCGATGTATTGATTGACAGTGCAGCATCTAGCGTCTTACACATAAACGTGGATGGTTTCATGGGCTACATGCAGGTTCAGATGGCCGAGAAGCACAAAGCAAAGACCTCGTTCACTACTGAGTGGGGGACGTACTGCTATAAAGTAATGCCGTTTGGTTTGAAAAACGCCGGGGCAACTTATCAGCGAATGGCTACGGCACTGTTCCACGATATGATACACAAAGAAGTGGAGGTTTATGTGGATGACATGATGGTCAAGTCGGATACGAGAGAAGGGAATTTCGTGGCACTGGAGAAATTTTTTGCCTGAATCGCAGAATTCAAGCTAAGGTTGAACCCGAAGAAGTGCTTCTTTGGCGTTTCGTCGGGGAAATCCTAGGCTACATAATAAGTAACAAGGGGATTGAGGTGGATCCGGATAAAGTAAAGGCCATACAGGAAATGCCAGCACTGAAGAATGAGAAAGAAGTGAGAGGGTTCCTGGGGCAAGTTCAGTATATCAGTCGATTCATAGCACGACTCACCACAATCTGCGAACCAATCTTTAAGCTGTTACGGAAAGATCAACCCACGGTTTGGAATGATAAGTGCCAGTAAGCGTTGGAAAGTGTCCGGACCTATTTGACTAATCCACCGGTTTTGAGACCGCCTAAACTCGGAAAACCACTTCTCATCTATGTAGCGATCGAGGAGCGATCAATTGGAGCAATGCTGGCCCAGGAAGGGGACACCGGTGTGGAGCATGCGGTGTATTATCTGAGTAAGAAGTTCCTGGAATATGAGCTTAAGTATAACATGATCGAAAAGACGTGCGTGGAAGTAGTATGGCTAATAAAGAAGCTGCGGCACTATTTTCAATCTTACAAAGTGATCATTATTTCCCGGATGGACCCCGTGAAATATATGTACCGAACTCCATCTCTAATAGGGAAGCTAGCCCGATGGTTGTTGTTATTGTCAGAATTCGACATCGAATATGTAACGAAAAAGGTTATTAAGGGGAGAGCCGTAGCGGAATTTTTGGCCAATCAGCCTCTAAATGCGGAAGAGGAGGAGATAAACTATGATTTCCCTGACGAGCACTTGAACGCAATAGAAGTTATACCATGGAAAATGTTCTTTGATGGAGCGGTTAACTCGAATGGAGCCGGGGTAGGAGTGCTACTTATCTCACCAGAAGGAGAAAGGATCCCAATGGCAAAGAAGTTATCGTTCCCTCTCACTAATAATATGGCTGAGTATGAAGCGTGCATCTACGGGTTAGAGTCTTTAGCAGCATTGGGAGCATCGTATGTGGAAATCTGGGGCGACTCAAAGCTGATTATCGAACAAGCACAAGGAAACTGGGAAGTAAGGGAAGAAAGGTTGCGCCCATACCTAGACCAGCTGGAGGGGTTGGCGCAGAGGTTCAGCGAGTGCCGTTTTTATCACATTCCTCGAGCACAGAACCAAGCAGCGGACGCTTTGGCCACTTTGGTGTCAGTATGGGATAATCCACGGAATCTTGCCTCAAAGCCTTTGGTGCTAAAAAGGTCCCACAAACCGTGCTATGAAGATGTAATGTTGTTAGGAGTTGACGAGAAGCCTTGGTACTTCGACATTGTGAATTTCATGAAAAACGGGACTTATCCGGCAGAATCAGAGCTGAGGGATCAGGCGGTGATCAAGAGGTTAGCCCAGCAGTTCATCATCCACAATGATTTGCTTTACAAAAGGCATGCCGATGGATTACAATTAAGATGCTTGGACGAGGGAGAGGCCCGTGAGGCAATGGAGTCGGTGCACTCGGGAATTTGTGGAGCCCATATGGGGGGAGCAGTGTTAGCAAAGAAAATCGTAAGGCAAGGCTTCTATTGGCTCACCATGGAAAGAGATTGTAACGAATATGCAAAGAAATGCCATGATTGTCAAATCCACGGGGATTATAATCACCTGCCAGCTATGGAACTGCACGTGTTGGCACCCGTTTGGCCATTTGCAGCTTGGGGCATTGATATCATCGGTGAGGTGAGGCCTAATGCGTCAAATGGACACAAATTCATCGCGGTTGCCATCGATTACTTCACCAAGTGGGTAGAGGCAGAATCGTTTAGCAAGTTGGGATCTAAGCAGATGAGGAAGTTCATTGAAAAGCATTTAATCACCCGGTTTGGGGTACCTCATCATATGATCACGGATAACGGGGTCCAGTTCCACAGAGAGGTGAAAAGTCTATTCCAAGAGTATGGTATTATTGAGCATCATAGATCTTCTCCATATCGCTCACAAGCTAACAGGGCAGTAGAAGCGACAAATAAAAACCTCAAGAGGATTCTCGTAAAGACCGTGGAGTCACATCGGAATCGGCACGAGCAGCTTCCACTTGCTTTGTGGGCCTATCGCACAACTGTTAGAACATCTACTGGGGCAACGCCGTTCTCCTTAGTATATGGGGCAGAAGTAGTTCTGCCGATTAAGATTGAGAAGTGATCGCTGAGAATCACAGTAGAAGCAAAGATTCCTGAAGCAGAATGGGTGAAGAAATGGTATGAACAGTTGGCATTGGTCGGCGAGAAGAGGATAGGGGCCCTTTACCACGTGCAGCTATATCAGAGGAGGATGACCCGAGCCTTCAACAAGAAGGTTAAGGCTAGTCCTATTAGGGAAGGGGACATGGTGCTGAAGCAGATTTGAATGACGCGCACTGACCCTAGGGGCAAGTTTAGGCCAAACTGGGAAGGACCGTTTCTCGTGAAGAAGATGCTAAGCAAAGGGGCGGTGAAACTAACCACGATGGATGGCATGGAGTTCTCCGAACCTACCTACCTGGATAGGCTTAAGAAATACTTTTCATAAAAAAAAAGAGAAATAAAAATTCCCGATAGGTTGAAAACCCGCAAAGGGCGATCTATGCAACAATAAGGGACATCCCAATGAGTGAAAACCCAAGAGGGCGCTCATTTGAAAATTCCGGGATAATAAAAGGAGAGTTGAAAAATCGCTGGGATCTGAAAACCGAAAAAAGGCGGGTCCTGGTAACAGTAGTTATATCTTGAGCAATTACAAAAATAATGTATAATTGGCTAAGTATTTATGTTGTTTGTAATTAAATAAAGACATGAATATATTTGAAGAGAATGATTGGAATAGTTATAATAGATTGAATGCATTGTATTATAAATCATGAGTTATACATTCCCTTTCTCTAACTGCGAGATAAAAAGACTACACCGATATCCACTCCTTTCCATATATACAAGTTATACATCGGGATGATACAAGGCAAAACAATGACAATCATATCAATGCGGAGGAAGTCCGAGATCCCAAAAGTACCCTAACGGATCAAAATCTCTGAAGTAAGTAACCCGCTCCTCAGCTAAGGCCTCCTAGGTAACTCGACGGGCATCCATAGCCGCCCGCCAACCCTCATCCGAAACTCGGTGGCTCTCCACCGCAATCCGCAAACTCTCCTCAGCAGCTCATCGGGCCTCTATATCCACACGGCTCCTCTCCTCGGCTGCTCGGCCTCGCTCCTCCCAGCTGGAGCGTTCATCCTCCATATCCCGATAACAACGTCCGATCTGAGCATCATCATCCCGCAGTGAATCCTCTCGCCCAACCACCACGCTCTCATGTACTCTCCGATCAATAGAAGGGAGGTCTCCCTGTAAAGAAAAATAGGAGGGAAGCAATGTAAAAAAAAAAGAGAGAAAAAATATATATACATTCATTCATAATCATGTGCATACATATCACTACACTAGGTTATACAATAAAAATACTCACCAGGTGATGGGCGTAACTCAAGTCGAACTGCACGCGAAAATACTTGGATAGCTCCATGAAATCCGTGCGGTCTACGACATTATCAATGGGCACAGGCCCCGCTACGGACTGCAGTCTGTGGCATCATCAATGGGCACAGGCCCCACTACGGATTGCGGTCTAAGGCATTATCAATGGGCACAGGCCCTGCTACGGACTGCGGTCTACGACATCATCAATGGGCACAGGCCCCGCTACGGACTGCGGTCTACGGCATCATCAACGGGCACAGGCCCCACTACGGACTTCGATCTACGGCATCATCAATGGGCACAAGCCCCGCTATGGACTCCGGTCTACGGCATCATCGACTCCGGTCAAACTCAGACGATCCTGGTAAAAAGAAGCGACTGCGGTCGAAAACTCTAGGACGAGGTCCCAAGTCCAAACTCTCAGACGAGTGATAAATCCCAAATATCAAAGCGACTGCGGTCAAAAACTCTCGGACAAGTGATAAAGCCCAAATATCAAAGCGACTGCGGTCAAAAACTCTCAGACGAGTGATAAAGCCGAAATATCAAAGTGACTGCGGTAAAAAAAACTCTCGGACGAATGATGAAGCCCAACTATCATCAACAAACAACGCCTGCGATCAATGTATAGATTAGGGTCGGATGTTCGATTTGGAGATCTGCAATACCAGAAAACGTCTGCGATCGATGTAGAGGTTAGGGTCGAATGATTGATTTGGAGATATGCAAAACAAAAGGACGCCTACGATCGATGTATAGATTAGGGTCGGATGTTCGATTTGGGGATCTGCAATACAAGAAAATGCCTACGATCGATGTAGAGATTAGGGTCGAACGACTAATTTCGAGATATGCAAAACGAAGAGTACCTGCGGTCGAGATAAAGACTAGGGTCGCTAGAAAGAGCTACATACCTGCGGTCGATGTAAAGACTAGGGTCGCTAGAAAGAGCTACATACCTGCGGTCGAGATAAATACTAGGGTTGCTCGAAAGAGCTACATACCTGCGGTCGATGTAAAGACTAGGGTCGCTAGAAAGAGCTACATACCTGCGTTCGATGTAGAGACTAGGGTCGCTAGAAAGAGCAATTTTACCTGCGGTCGATGTAGAGATTAGGGTCGCTAGAAAGAGCAACTTTACCTGCGGTCGATGTAGAGACTAGGGTCGCTAGAAAGAGCAACTTTACATGCGGTCGATGTAGAGACTATGGTCGCTAGAAAGAGGGGTAAATTTCACACATGGTGTACAACCTTTACCCTAAATCACACTTTGGTGTACCAACTTCATTTTGTCTCACTAATATGTACCAACTTAGGAGCTAGCCTTCTCGGCTCGTACCTAAGTTTCCCGAACCCTCACCGGTCTCCCGCAAGGGATCGGTGTTCATTTCCCATTCGTGGGTGGCGACTCTTCCATACTCCGAGTTCCGGCCCTGCCAAGCAGATTGATTCCACGATTGATTGCTTTCGGCGCCAATCACAGCATCTGTCGTCAACGGTGTCCACCCCCCGGTCCGCCCGGGCGAGGCCGCGGCACCTACAATAGTTCTCAAGAAGACTCCTCTACTTTTGATACTGAGTTGCGTTTCATTCAGCTTTGTTGATTAGCTTGATCTTCAAGCTTTTGTTCTGAAGATGACTTTTCTTTTATCACGCTGAGTTACACTCCACTCAGCTTGTGCTGTTTTCTCATGTTGTCTTCGTCCTGTCTTACTTTTTATTTCTATTTATATTTATAGTCAACATTGAACAAACATATTAGTACAATTAAATCAAAGCACTTAAATTTAATTGTCCCTTAATCATGGATTAACTTAAATAATTTTGTCAAATCAAAATCATGTGGAAAGGTGTTTCAACAAAAGTGACTCTATGTATGTAGTGCAGATGTTGAAAACAAAATCCACATCGGTTCTTTGGGTAATTAGACAGAATTGGTTAAATTTTTTGACACAGGTTGAAGCTATGAACTGTGTTATTTTTCATATTTTCCGTGAAGGCAATCAGGTTGCTGACTCGCTTGCAAACTTTGGACGAACGGCTTCTAGTTTTACGTGGTGGGATGATATTACGGGCTTCTGTGAATCGGCTTTTCTTCACAATAGGGGAGGATGGTGCTCTTACCGTTTCTCTTGATCATGTTCTGTATTTTTTTCTCTTCTCTTTCATTCTTTTGTAATCAGATTTTTTATTTTTTCTTTTAATAATATTGGTTCGGGGGTCATGGGGTTGAGGTCGGGGGTGCCAGCATAGCTGGGATGTCCGTCTTCGGATCCTCCTCGATAACCAGTCTTTAATAAAAAAAAACAAGCTGCTAACAACAAACTGCTAACATGTAACAGTTTAACTAAACAGGTCCTAAGACTATTGAAGCATATTTTAATGGGAACTATGATAAGATCAAAGAAATAAAAATATACATGTTTAAGAATTTTAATGTAATTGAAAACTACATGATTACATTTCATTGCATTGATGTTGAAATTCATGTACAAAATATCAGTAAAAGGGATGGATTATTATATCAAAATTATAAATAAAATAAACAATTATTTCGGTTCACACTTGTGACATAAATAAAAAATAGTATAGTAATAAAATAAAATACAATAAATAAATACAAATTTATATTGCGACTATTTTGATGGACCAATCCATTGACATAAATATATAAAAAATGAATTCATAAAAGAAATTTATAATAAAAAAATTCACATTTTATTTTCAAGCACTCTGTGCGGGTTTAATGATAAATATATCTAAAATAAATAAAAATATAATTTTAAATTTAATATATACAAATTTATTGTATTATTTATAAACTGTAATAAAAATACTTAACCTAATTTTTCCCAAAAAAAAATACTTAACCTAAATATAGATATATTTATCATTAAACCTGCACATAGTGCGGGTCTGTATTTAGTAGGATTTAGGGTTTTTTTTTATATGTTGATTGAAATTAATAACTAAATCTATATGGTAAATTATATACGGTTTAACCTTAATTAATAAGAATGAAATAGCTTAGTGGTGAACAATAGTATTTTTTTTAATATATAAAAGTACTAGAACGGGTAACGGGTACCTTGGGAGGGTATTACCTATCTGTCACATGTAATGTTTTTGATCCCGTACCTTTTTATACAGGATAGAGATAGTCCCATTAGAATCGGATAGTGTCGGGTACCCTCGGGTATAGTACATGTTGCCATCCCTAGCCACAAAAGGGAGGGTGGAGCAAATTTCAAGTACAAGGGAATTGAGTTTCTTATCGCTCTTTTATGGACTAGAGAGGGCACACTATTTTTGCATCCTTCGATGAGATGGATGGAGACCAAGACATGGACATGGAAGTCTCAATTGATAAAGAAAATTCCAGTTTTGCACCGGGAGGTTCAAGTCGAAATAAACATAGGAGAGCTGATGGCTTTGAGTATAGCCCTCTCATTAATATGGGTTTTATGTTGACACTTGTATGCATGAGAAAAGAAACTTCTAATGTTGCGATTTCCATTTGATTGTTATCTTATTAGATGTGTGTTTATTCTTTCTTTTTATTTTGTTACGACTATTAGATGGAATTGTTTTTGGGCCGGAGGGAAGGCATTTGTAAGGGCCTTACGCCATCTTATGTTCAAGCACAAGCTGATGATTTTAGTCCTCCTTGAAATGAGGAAACCTAGCTCTCATATGTTGAATTTGGGTTGGAGTCTTAATTATACTAATTCTAAAGTTGTTGATGCAGAAGGTTTCAGTGGCGATATTTGGATGTTGTGAGGTTGTAACAATGTTGATGTTCGAGTTGTTTGCAAGAAGCAGCAATTCATTCATTCAAAAGTTTGATTTTTTCAGATCAGGAACTCAGAGTATTGAGACTTTACTTATGTGTATGTTTGTCCACAACTTTCTTTAAAACAGGAGTTCATGGCAGATATTATCTTCCAGACGCATAGATTAGGTGGTTTAGGGCTGCATAAATCTCATGAAAGTAATCTTGCAATGTTAGCTAAGTTGAACTGGCACTTTCTAACCGAGCTTGGGAATCTTTAGGTGAAAATCCTTTGAGGGAAGTATTGTGTTGGTCATTGTGGCCTCGATATGTTTACCAATCATAAAAACCAGAGTCATACATGGAGGAGCATGGTAAGGAGTCTGCTCTCCTAAAGCATGGCATTGGGAGATTAGTTCGAAGGGGTAAGGATATGAGCTTTTCGTTAGATCCTTGGGTGGATTCGAAATCACTTGTGCTTGATAGTTTAATGTATCCCACACATCTAGAACTAATGAAACATGTGGTAGATTATTGGTGCACTACCGGGGGTTGGGACTGATCTTCTCTTACTAATCTGTTACTGCCTAGTTGTCTATTTAAGCTTACCTATTTTGTTATCTTCCCCAATAATTCTAATGAAGACTATTGGACCTAATTACCATCATCATAGGGTCATTTTTCTATCTCCTCGGTGTGCGACCTTGTTAGAGTATGCCCTAGTCGCAAAATGTTATATTTAACGATATTGTTAATTATAAGGCATAATCTATTAAGTCTTACTTACTTGTGCAAGATGATTAACAATGTATCCAAGATTAGTGATCTGCACATGTTTGGCGGGTTGAGGACTTGGTCAAGTGAAGTCGTGTGGCAATAAGATACTAATCTAAATATCCCTAGTTTGTTATTATCGTGAGAATGAAAATTAACTAAAGACTACTATGTGCATTGGTTGTGATGGTGTTTTACTGATCACAGACATGGAGTGTCAAACCAAGGGCATTAGGGTTTATGGGAAATAAACTCTAGATTAACACCACACGGTTATCAATGTCACGGGTGGTTATCATGTAATGGTCATAGATGAATCCTTAGATCCAAAGTAACTATAGGACCTGGATGAGACACTACATGTTTTTGTCATCGCCTAATAGGCCAATAACTTTGCACCAAGTATGTGTTAGCCAGGTATGTACTAAATCATGGTGAGGGACCATGAGTGAAGTATGGGGATTGCTACTCACCTGAGGAAGAGCAGATATCACCAGCCACTTGATTAGTGGAACTAAAGAGAGTGTGGTCACACCCGAATGAAGCAATGAATATTGCTTATTCGAACTTATCAGTTAACTAAGAGATCAAGAAATGTCTGAACACTATATGAGGATGATAGTAACATGCCTCATGTTCAATATGATATCATTTAGTAAGGGATTACTATGAGGTTACTATTAGGTTCTCAGTATTCGAACACAAGATAAATGCCTAAGTTGGATAGTCATAGAAGTCAGCTAAAACCTATTAATGACTGGATTAGATGAACCGGAAGTTCGATCTAACCACCATCTTTAGATATACCTATCTGGATCGCTCGTGGAATGGAACTATTATGGAATTAGGGGTTTTGCTTAAGAAATGTTAGAATGGTGTTATTGAGCTCAGATGAACAATGGAATTCAATTGGATTGAATTCAGTTTCGATCTGACCCAAATGGGAGAAACAATTAGGGCAAGTTTTATCTGAAGTTTAGTTTTTAGTTTAATTAGATTAAATTGGAATGGTAAATTCAAAACATATATATAAATTTTTATAACAATACTAAATATTATAGTTAGAACTTTATAATATAACATTAGATATCATATATATAATTAGTTCTAATATAATACTTTAATTTAAAAGTTAAATAATAGTTTGGATATTATTATTTTCTAATCAGACACATGTTTAATCAAATTTGATTTGATTAAAAGTAATTGAGTTAAAGACTCAGGTAATCAATGTAAATTAATATTGGATATTATTCTACATAAATTATTTTAATACATAATAATATGTATGTAAAGATATTTTTGATTATGTTAAATATTTATGTAAAATAATTAGAATATAAGATAATTGAATTATGTTAAAACTAAGGTATTTACTAAAAGAATTAAGGGATAATGGGTGAGTGTTTTAAGGAGAAAAAACTACCCACTACCCCTATCTAAACTACATGTGTTGCCCTCTATCTCTCCTTACCATCAATGTTCATTTTTTTACGTTTAGAGTGAGAAGTAGAAAAGATAAAAACAGTTCTTCATTCTCTGAAGCAAAAATGCCTCTTGTACCTATGGTTCGGCCTATGAGGTTGATACGGGTAAGTGAATTTTGATACGAGTGTTAGACAATTTCTCAAGCTCTACACACTCTCTTGCTTTGCTTTGATATGACTCTTTTATCTCTTCTAGATTTAAACTGAGAGCAACCCAATAATCCAATACTGAAAAAGATGTAAACTTTGTACTCACAGTTTTCTGGGGATCTATGTTAGCTATCTTAAGAGCTTGTTCAATGGAGATTTCAAATGCTTTGCAAGTAATAGGTTTCTTTGGTAGCATAGATGTGGGATTTTGTTGAGCAAAATGGCTTATAATATCAAAGATTTTAGGGGTAATTGTGTTTGTAGGTGCAGATATTGCTGATCTACAAACTCAATGGCATCTTCATCATCAGAAATAGTCGTCTTATGAGTAGGATTTAGTGTCTCAAAACAAATAATCCTTTCAAAACAATCCTCCAATATGGCATTTACATTACCTAATTATGAATATTAAAATCAATTTCAATAGATTTAACATGTAAATTCTAATTGTATGAAGAACGCCAAGGATTCATATCTGAAGAAATGTATGATAGTTGGGCTACATATTGGGCAACAAAAGCTACAGAGGAGATATCCGCGAAAGCTAGTCTTTCTCGACATAGTGGTATTGTAAATGGACTAATGTCGTGTCATACTGCTGCATCATTGTCAATGAGAGAGCATCGCGAAAGACTAGTAAGTTATTGATTCATTCAGGTTGCTGACTCGCTTGCAAACTTTGGACGAACGGCTTCTAGTTTTACGTGGTGGGATGATATTACGGGCTTCTGTGAATCGGCTTTTCTTCACAATAGGGGAGGATGGTGCTCTTACCGTTTCTCTTGATCATGTTCTGTATTTTTTTCTCTTCTCTTTCATTCTTTTGTAATCAGATTTTTTATTTTTTCTTTTAATAATATTGGTTCGGGGGTCATGGGGTTGAGGTCGGGGGTGCCAGCATAGCTGGGATGTCCGTCTTCGGATCCTCCTCGATAACCAGTCTTTAATAAAAAAAAACAAGCTGCTAACAACAAACTGCTAACATGTAACAGTTTAACTAAACAGGTCCTAAGACTATTGAAGCATATTTTAATGGGAACTATGATAAGATCAAAGAAATAAAAATATACATGTTTAAGAATTTTAATGTAATTGAAAACTACATGATTACATTTCATTGCATTGATGTTGAAATTCATGTACAAAATATCAGTAAAAGGGATGGATTATTATATCAAAATTATAAATAAAATAAACAATTATTTCGGTTCACACTTGTGACATAAATAAAAAATAGTATAGTAATAAAATAAAATACAATAAATAAATACAAATTTATATTGCGACTATTTTGATGGACCAATCCATTGACATAAATATATAAAAAATGAATTCATAAAAGAAATTTATAATAAAAAAATTCACATTTTATTTTCAAGCACTCTGTGCGGGTTTAATGATAAATATATCTAAAATAAATAAAAATATAATTTTAAATTTAATATATACAAATTTATTGTATTATTTATAAACTGTAATAAAAATACTTAACCTAATTTTTCCCAAAAAAAAATACTTAACCTAAATATAGATATATTTATCATTAAACCTGCACATAGTGCGGGTCTGTATTTAGTAGGATTTAGGGTTTTTTTTTATATGTTGATTGAAATTAATAACTAAATCTATATGGTAAATTATATACGGTTTAACCTTAATTAATAAGAATGAAATAGCTTAGTGGTGAACAATAGTATTTTTTTAATATATAAAAGTACTAGAACGGGTAACGGGTACCTTGGGAGGGTATTACCTATCTGTCACATGTAATGTTTTTGATCCCGTACCTTTTTATACAGGATAGAGATAGTCCCATTAGAATCGGATAGTGTCGGGTACCCTCGGGTATAGTACATGTTGCCATCCCTAGCCACAAAAGGGAGGGTGGAGCAAATTTCAAGTACAAGGGAATTGAGTTTCTTATCGCTCTTTTATGGACTAGAGAGGGCACACTATTTTTGCATCCTTCGATGAGATGGATGGAGACCAAGACATGGACATGGAAGTCTCAATTGATAAAGAAAATTCCAGTTTTGCACCGGGAGGTTCAAGTCGAAATAAACATAGGAGAGCTGATGGCTTTGAGTATAGCCCTCTCATTAATATGGGTTTTATGTTGACACTTGTATGCATGAGAAAAGAAACTTCTAATGTTGCGATTTCCATTTGATTGTTATCTTATTAGATGTGTGTTTATTCTTTCTTTTTATTTTGTTACGACTATTAGATGGAATTGTTTTTGGGCCGGAGGGAAGGCATTTGTAAGGGCCTTACGCCATCTTATGTTCAAGCACAAGCTGATGATTTTAGTCCTCCTTGAAATGAGGAAACCTAGCTCTCATATGTTGAATTTGGGTTGGAGTCTTAATTATACTAATTCTAAAGTTGTTGATGCAGAAGGTTTCAGTGGCGATATTTGGATGTTGTGAGGTTGTAACAATGTTGATGTTCGAGTTATTTGCAAGAAGCAGCAATTCATTCATTCAAAAGTTTGATTTTTTCAGATCAGGAACTCAGAGTATTGAGACTTTACTTATGTGTATGTTTGTCCACAACTTTCTTTAAAACAGGAGTTCATGGCAGATATTATCTTCCAGACGCATAGATTAGGTGGTTTAGGGCTGCATAAATCTCATGAAAGTAATCTTGCAATGTTAGCTAAGTTGAACTGGCACTTTCTAACCGAGCTTGGGAATCTTTAGGTGAAAATCCTTTGAGGGAAGTATTGTGTTGGTCATTGTGGCCTCGATATGTTTACCAATCATAAAAACCAGAGTCATACATGGAGGAGCATGGTAAGGAGTCTGCTCTCCTAAAGCATGGCATTGGGAGATTAGTTCGAAGGGGTAAGGATATGAGCTTTTCGTTAGATCCTTGGGTGGATTCGAAATCACTTGTGCTTGATAGTTTAATGTATCCCACACATCTAGAACTAATGAAACATGTGGTAGATTATTGGTGCACTACCGGGGGTTGGGACTGATCTTCTCTTACTAATCTGTTACTGCCTAGTTGTCTATTTAAGCTTACCTATTTTGTTATCTTCCCCAATAATTCTAATGAAGACTATTGGACCTAATTACCATCATCATAGGGTCATTTTTCTATCTCCTCGGTGTGCGACCTTGTTAGAGTATGCCCTAGTCGCAAAATGTTATATTTAACGATATTGTTAATTATAAGGCATAATCTATTAAGTCTTACTTACTTGTGCAAGATGATTAACAATGTATCCAAGATTAGTGATCTGCACATGTTTGGCGGGTTGAGGACTTGGTCAAGTGAAGTCGTGTGGCAATAAGATACTAATCTAAATATCCCTAGTTTGTTATTATCGTGAGAATGAAAATTAACTAAAGACTACTATGTGCATTGGTTGTGATGGTGTTTTACTGATCACAGACATGGAGTGTCAAACCAAGGGCATTAGGGTTTATGGGAAATAAACTCTAGATTAACACCACACGGTTATCAATGTCACGGGTGGTTATCATGTAATGGTCATAGATGAATCCTTAGATCCAAAGTAACTATAGGACCTGGATGAGACACTACATGTTTTTGTCATCGCCTAATAGGCCAATAACTTTGCACCAAGTATGTGTTAGCCAGGTATGTACTAAATCATGGTGAGGGACCATGAGTGAAGTATGGGGATTGCTACTCACCTGAGGAAGAGCAGATATCACCAGCCACTTGATTAGTGGAACTAAAGAGAGTGTGGTCACACCCGAATGAAGCAATGAATATTGCTTATTCGAACTTATCAGTTAACTAAGAGATCAAGAAATGTCTGAACACTATATGAGGATGATAGTAACATGCCTCATGTTCAATATGATATCATTTAGTAAGGGATTACTATGAGGTTACTATTAGGTTCTCAGTATTCGAACACAAGATAAATGCCTAAGTTGGATAGTCATAGAAGTCAGCTAAAACCTATTAATGACTGGATTAGATGAACCGGAAGTTCGATCTAACCACCATCTTTAGATATACCTATCTGGATCGCTCGTGGAATGGAACTATTATGGAATTAGGGGTTTTGCTTAAGAAATGTTAGAATGGTGTTATTGAGCTCAGATGAACAATGGAATTCAATTGGATTGAATTCAGTTTCGATCTGACCCAAATGGGAGAAACAATTAGGGCAAGTTTTATCTGAAGTTTAGTTTTTAGTTTAATTAGATTAAATTGGAATGGTAAATTCAAAACATATATATAAATTTTTATAACAATACTAAATATTATAGTTAGAACTTTATAATATAACATTAGATATCATATATATAATTAGTTCTAATATAATACTTTAATTTAAAAGTTAAATAATAGTTTGGATATTATTATTTTCTAATCAGACACATGTTTAATCAAATTTGATTTGATTAAAAGTAATTGAGTTAAAGACTCAGGTAATCAATGTAAATTAATATTGGATATTATTCTACATAAATTATTTTAATACATAATAATATGTATGTAAAGATATTTTTGATTATGTTAAATATTTATGTAAAATAATTAGAATATAAGATAATTGAATTATGTTAAAACTAAGGTATTTACTAAAAGAATTAAGGGATAATGGGTGAGTGTTTTAAGGAGAAAAAACTACCCACTACCCCTATCTAAACTACATGTGTTGCCCTCTATCTCTCCTTACCATCAATGTTCATTTTTTTACGTTTAGAGTGAGAAGTAGAAAAGATAAAAACAGTTCTTCATTCTCTGAAGCAAAAATGCCTCTTGTACCTATGGTTCGGCCTATGAGGTTGATACGGGTAAGTGAATTTTGATACGAGTGTTAGACAATTTCTCAAGCTCTACACACTCTCTTGCTTTGCTTTGATATGACTCTTTTATCTCTTCTAGATTTAAACTGAGAGCAACCCAATAATCCAATACTGAAAAAGATGTAAACTTTGTACTCACAGTTTTCTGGGGATCTATGTTAGCTATCTTAAGAGCTTGTTCAATGGAGATTTCAAATGCTTTGCAAGTAATAGGTTTCTTTGGTAGCATAGATGTGGGATTTTGTTGAGCAAAATGGCTTATAATATCAAAGATTTTAGGGGTAATTGTGTTTGTAGGTGCAGATATTGCTGATCTACAAACTCAATGGCATCTTCATCATCAGAAATAGTCGTCTTATGAGTAGGATTTAGTGTCTCAAAACAAATAATCCTTTCAAAACAATCCTCCAATATGGCATTTACATTACCTAATTATGAATATTAAAATCAATTTCAATAGATTTAACATGTAAATTCTAATTGTATGAAGAACGCCAAGGATTCATATCTGAAGAAATGTATGATAGTTGGGCTACATATTGGGCAACAAAAGCTACAGAGGAGATATCCGCGAAAGCTAGTCTTTCTCGACATAGTGGTATTGTAAATGGACTAATGTCATGTCATACTGCTGCATCATTGTCAATGAGAGAGCATCGCGAAAGACTAGTAAGTTATTGATTCATTCAGGTTGCTGACTCGCTTGCAAACTTTGGACGAACGGCTTCTAGTTTTACGTGGTGGGATGATATTACGGGCTTCTGTGAATCGGCTTTTCTTCACAATAGGGGAGGATGGTGCTCTTACCGTTTCTCTTGATCATGTTCTGTATTTTTTTCTCTTCTCTTTCATTCTTTTGTAATCAGATTTTTTATTTTTTCTTTTAATAATATTGGTTCGGGGGTCATGGGGTTGAGGTCGGGGGTGCCAGCATAGCTGGGATGTCCGTCTTCGGATCCTCCTCGATAACCAGTCTTTAATAAAAAAAACAAGCTGCTAACAACAAACTGCTAACATGTAACAGTTTAACTAAACAGGTCCTAAGACTATTGAAGCATATTTTAATGGGAACTATGATAAGATCAAAGAAATAAAAATATACATGTTTAAGAATTTTAATGTAATTGAAAACTACATGATTACATTTCATTGCATTGATGTTGAAATTCATGTACAAAATATCAGTAAAAGGGATGGATTATTATATCAAAATTATAAATAAAATAAACAATTATTTCGGTTCACACTTGTGACATAAATAAAAAATAGTATAGTAATAAAATAAAATACAATAAATAAATACAAATTTATATTGCGACTATTTTGATGGACCAATCCATTGACATAAATATATAAAAAATGAATTCATAAAAGAAATTTATAATAAAAAAATTCACATTTTATTTTCAAGCACTCTGTGCGGGTTTAATGATAAATATATCTAAAATAAATAAAAATATAATTTTAAATTTAATATATACAAATTTATTGTATTATTTATAAACTGTAATAAAAATACTTAACCTAATTTTTCCCAAAAAAAAATACTTAACCTAAATATAGATATATTTATCATTAAACCTGCACATAGTGCGGGTCTGTATTTAGTAGGATTTAGGGTTTTTTTTTATATGTTGATTGAAATTAATAACTAAATCTATATGGTAAATTATATACGGTTTAACCTTAATTAATAAGAATGAAATAGCTTAGTGGTGAACAATAGTATTTTTTTAATATATAAAAGTACTAGAACGGGTAACGGGTACCTTGGGAGGGTATTACCTATCTGTCACATGTAATGTTTTTGATCCCGTACCTTTTTATACAGGATAGAGATAGTCCCATTAGAATCGGATAGTGTCGGGTACCCTCGGGTATAGTACATGTTGCCATCCCTAGCCACAAAAGGGAGGGTGGAGCAAATTTCAAGTACAAGGGAATTGAGTTTCTTATCGCTCTTTTATGGACTAGAGAGGGCACACTATTTTTGCATCCTTCGATGAGATGGATGGAGACCAAGACATGGACATGGAAGTCTCAATTGATAAAGAAAATTCCAGTTTTGCACCGGGAGGTTCAAGTCGAAATAAACATAGGAGAGCTGATGGCTTTGAGTATAGCCCTCTCATTAATATGGGTTTTATGTTGACACTTGTATGCATGAGAAAAGAAACTTCTAATGTTGCGATTTCCATTTGATTGTTATCTTATTAGATGTGTGTTTATTCTTTCTTTTTATTTTGTTACGACTATTAGATGGAATTGTTTTTGGGCCGGAGGGAAGGCATTTGTAAGGGCCTTACGCCATCTTATGTTCAAGCACAAGCTGATGATTTTAGTCCTCCTTGAAATGAGGAAACCTAGCTCTCATATGTTGAATTTGGGTTGGAGTCTTAATTATACTAATTCTAAAGTTGTTGATGCAGAAGGTTTCAGTGGCGATATTTGGATGTTGTGAGGTTGTAACAATGTTGATGTTCGAGTTATTTGCAAGAAGCAGCAATTCATTCATTCAAAAGTTTGATTTTTTCAGATCAGGAACTCAGAGTATTGAGACTTTACTTATGTGTATGTTTGTCCACAACTTTCTTTAAAACAGGAGTTCATGGCAGATATTATCTTCCAGACGCATAGATTAGGTGGTTTAGGGCTGCATAAATCTCATGAAAGTAATCTTGCAATGTTAGCTAAGTTGAACTGGCACTTTCTAACCGAGCTTGGGAATCTTTAGGTGAAAATCCTTTGAGGGAAGTATTGTGTTGGTCATTGTGGCCTCGATATGTTTACCAATCATAAAAACCAGAGTCATACATGGAGGAGCATGGTAAGGAGTCTGCTCTCCTAAAGCATGGCATTGGGAGATTAGTTCGAAGGGGTAAGGATATGAGCTTTTCGTTAGATCCTTGGGTGGATTCGAAATCACTTGTGCTTGATAGTTTAATGTATCCCACACATCTAGAACTAATGAAACATGTGGTAGATTATTGGTGCACTACCGGGGGTTGGGACTGATCTTCTCTTACTAATCTGTTACTGCCTAGTTGTCTATTTAAGCTTACCTATTTTGTTATCTTCCCCAATAATTCTAATGAAGACTATTGGACCTAATTACCATCATCATAGGGTCATTTTTCTATCTCCTCGGTGTGCGACCTTGTTAGAGTATGCCCTAGTCGCAAAATGTTATATTTAACGATATTGTTAATTATAAGGCATAATCTATTAAGTCTTACTTACTTGTGCAAGATGATTAACAATGTATCCAAGATTAGTGATCTGCACATGTTTGGCGGGTTGAGGACTTGGTCAAGTGAAGTCGTGTGGCAATAAGATACTAATCTAAATATCCCTAGTTTGTTATTATCGTGAGAATGAAAATTAACTAAAGACTACTATGTGCATTGGTTGTGATGGTGTTTTACTGATCACAGACATGGAGTGTCAAACCAAGGGCATTAGGGTTTATGGGAAATAAACTCTAGATTAACACCACACGGTTATCAATGTCACGGGTGGTTATCATGTAATGGTCATTTTTTACGTTTAGAGTGAGAAGTAGAAAAGATCAAAACAGTTCTTCATTCTCTGAAGCAAAAATGCCTCTTGTACCTATGGTTCGGCCTATGAGGTTGATACGGGTAAGTGAATTTTGATTCTCGTGATTGCAAGCTGTAGATCTTATTCCGCAAGTGACGAAGTAGAGGGAGTTCTCTCTTCAACTCTTTATTCTCATTCAGAAGATTCTAACTGCTCTACGAAAGGTGAAAGGTATTTTTCCCTAGACAAACCTCCCTATTTACACTAGGTAGCTAGTAAAGTAAATATAATTTCACAAGGAAAGGCTCAAGAGTTCTTTTCGCTTCCAATTTCATTCACGTGGGGATTGTTGAAAATTTTATATTAAATAACAACTTTCGTTGTTGTTTTTTTTGTTAACTTGAGTCTTAAATATATAACAGATAAATGAAGTTTAGAATAACTTAAAATATGTCAACGTATTCTATGTCATGAGATCTTTTTATCGATATATTATGAATGAAAATTGATGCTCAAAGTGAACCACTTGAAATGGTTTGGAGAAGGACAGAGGAAATTAAGCTTCTGCATCCCACATAGGAAAGAAGTGAAAGTTTCCACTAGTTTATAAGTAAAGGGCTTTTACAAGCCTTTAACTAATTACTAGAGAAAAGACTCTCTCACGGATAGGGTGCAATTGAAGCACCGCCGGATTAGGGGTGTACCTGCATGACGCAGACGGCATGAATGTAGCTCTAAAACGGGGGCCTTTGGGCCAGCCTGCTTTTGCTTCGGTCATTTTTTTTTATCTTGTAAACACCTAAGCTGAATTAATTTTTTATTTCAGAGTTTTAATTCCAGCAGTCACCTGTGTTCATGAAGAATCGTATTCATTCATGAATAGTCGTGTCTATTCGTGAATAATCGTATTTGTTCATGTTCGTTCATGAATAGTCATATCCGTTCGTGAACATTCGTATTTGTTCGTGAACAGTCGTGTTCGTTCGAATTCTATATATATATATATATATATACAGGAATATTCACATGGACCTTAATGACCAGGTGAATTTGGTCATTCAATGTTAGATGTGGGCGTATTAAATCTAAGCCACATGATGTTTCGAATCTCCACCTTAGGATTCTAATAAGCCTAGATCTAATGGTGAATGACCAAATATTACATGGTCATTAAGGTGCATGTGATCAAAACCGTATATATATATATATATAATTCGAACTGTCAGTTGAGAGACACAACACTACAAATTCAAATTGTCATTTCTCTGAAATTATCCTACTCTTGTTTATTCAATCTTATCTACTCCTTTGTCCGGTGATAACGTCTTACACACGGTAAGAGTTCGCTTACGCATCTGTTGTATCTTGAGAGACGATCATCAATAGCGATGAAAGCTATTTTAAAGAGACTCTTAATACAAGATTCAGATTTCTATTTACTGTTTATGTTTTTTTCGTTTTAATTATGTTTTTCTGTTTACTGTTTCAGTCGCTTTTATTTAATCTTTATTTTTTATATTTAATATGAGAATATATTTTTTACTGTACCAAGTAAATTTACATAATTAATGTGACTATAAGGGAATGATAACAAGGTGCATTATTTCTTTGATTAAGTGTTATATGCGTATTGAAATATCAAAAACTCAATAAAATTTCAAAGGATTAGGCAGGTGAGTATGTTTTTTTTCCTTTATTTTTTTAATCAGAAGCAGTCCAATAAGAAGATGACAAGCCTTTAATTATTTAAAATAAGAATAAATAATTGAAATCTAATCAAAACCTATATTTTAGTTATAAACAAAGATTAGTGAAAAGAATGGGAAATCAATGTCCACATGATGTCATACTAGAACTTGGAGACCATATAGAGAGCAAGTCATTCATTTTCACAAAAGTCAACTTAGCCCTAAAATAGAGCCATATTATTTGTCTAATTAATTCTCAAAGGTTCAATTAACATATGATTAATTGTTCTTTTTCAATTAATAAAATAAATCCAAGGGTTAATCAATTTTTATAATCTCATTAAGAATTCTCAATTCCTTTTATGAAATTTATAGGGTACGTAAATATCGGGATAAAGAAAAATATATCAATTCAGTAAGATGAAATGAATACTGATACAGTTGATTGTCTATAAAGATGGTTGTAACAGATCATCCCACTACATGAAGTTGGTGAGAAGAAAAAGAAGTTAAATGGTTACAATGACGTGGCAAGTTGGCTAGTAGCAAATTGTATTTTTGTTTTTTCATTTTCTACATTTAGTGAGTTATATATAAAGTTGATATAGTGTACTTCATTGATCAAGTATCATTAATGGAAGGGTTAATACATCATTTGTCTCTGAATTTGTTCAAAAAGTTTGATTAGTCTGATGAAATTTCAAAGTGTCTCAATAGCACTTTCAACTTGATCAAAATGTCTTGATAGCTCTCTCAATTTGTTTAAAATACAATCAATTAATCGCGCAGTGACAAAGAAGTAAGTTGCATGCAGCAGGTGTATTGCACGCACTTTAGAAAAGTAAAAAGACAAATGCTGGAGTATGAGAGTCTAATATTAGATATGATAAGTTTTAGAGTTGAGCAAGTAACTTCTTTTTTTAATATGTTCTAATTTATTCTATGATTTTATGTAATAATATTTCAAAGTGTGTGCAACACACCTTCCATATGTAACTTACTTCTTTGCAACCGAGTGATTAATTGATTGCATTTTAAGCAAATTGAGGGGGCTATTAGAACACTTTGAAAGTTCAGTGGACCAATCAAATTTTTTAGACAAAGTGTAGAGTGCAAATGATGTATTAAGGCTTAATGGAAGATACATTTGATTCATCTTTCTCAATATGGTATTAGAAAATATGTGTGCATACACCTCAAGCAGAATGATGTAGTGGAAATGAGACATAAAAGTTTAATTGTTATAGCTTAAGCATTATTATACTAGGAAGACTTACCTTCATATTTCTGGGGAGAGGCTATATTGCATGTCGTAATACTTTCGAATATTTCACCAAGAATGTTAAATTAGAGCAGTCCTTATCAAAAATTATATGGTTATGTCATACTACTAATAACTTGCCTAACAAAGATAAGTTTTCTGTTAGAGCCTTTTCAGATATACATCTATGTGGTTCAGCAGGTAGAAAATGCTTTGAAGTCTATCCACATACCAAGAAATTACATGTTTCTAAAGACATCATTTTCAATGAGCTCAAGTTTGCTTATCTCCAAGATAACTTGTTTGAAGCAGTTGATATGGGTGTTATTACTGGTTCTTTACTAGTTACTACTCTAGAATCTGCTACACATTCACTCTTTAGCTTTAGTTCTCTCGTAACTCGGAAGCATAATGTCCTTATAGCATTTCCCACTTTATAAACACTTACTCAGGGTGTGAAACAAGAATTAGGTTCCACTTTTTCAATCAAAGCCATGGGTTCAGCTAAGTATTTTTTTTAGCATAAAACTTTCTAGATCAACATGATATTTTTGTTAGATATATATGTATTATATTTGTAAATAAATCAAGGTAAATCAATTAGCTTAATTAGGTAAATCAATTAGCCTAATTAGCTCCTTGAATTATGGTATTATTGTGGTATATATATACTCTTTGTGATAATGAAAAGAGATGGGGATTTCCATCATCTTTCATGGTATCAGAGCACATGCTCCTTTTTTCTTTCTTTTCTCTCTTGTTCCTCAGAAACCCTAAATTCAATTTCCTTCCACCATCAAAATCACCATGGCCGAAACATGGCTCATGGACACGGGTCCCTCCTCCCACATGATGGCAGACTCATGTACACTCACTTCCTATTTTAATTCGAGCACTTATAATCCTCTTATTATTGGCAATGGTAAGACTATTCTTGTTTATGGTTATGGAAGCACAACTTTCCGCCCCCATCTCACATCCAAATCTCATTTCTCCCCACTCACCTTCGCCCTTACCTAGCTCGCCTACCCAAAGCACAGCATCACCGGCTCATACCACCCCTACCACCCACTCTTCTCGGCCAAGCCATTCCCAGGCCCAACACCAGCCCGTCTTACCGCCCACCACCGATGCAGTCATTACAGCCCACAACACCTAGACCCTCACAACCCGCTACATCCTATAGCATGACTACACGTGGAAGATCCGGTATTGCTAAGCCTAACTCTAAATATGCCCTCAACGTCACCTCAACCATAACCATGTCCCCTCTTCCTAAAAATCCCATTAGTGCTCTCCGTGACCCTAACTGGAAGTCTGTTATGCTAGATGAATATAATGCTCTTATTAAAAATGGAACGTGGGTTTTAGTACCTCGTCCTCCTGATGTGAATGTTATTCGTTCCATGTGGATTTTTAGACTTAAAAAGCATGCTGATGGTTCTTTTGAGAGGTACATAGCCCGTCTTATAGGTGATGGCAGGTCTCAACAAGCTGGGTTGATTGTGATGAAACATTTAGTCCTATTGTCAAACCGGCCACTATTCGCATCGTTCTTACTATTGCCTTTTCCAAGTCTTGGTCTATTCATCAGTTGGACGTCAAAAATGTTGGTCCCGTGTGATTAGTTCCAAGGGGGGGTTAGGAACTAATATAACTTTTTCTTAAATTAATCTTGCTGACTTGATAATTTTGGTGAGTTTATTAACTCAGCTTTGGCCAGCTTGGCCGATCTTAATGTAAGACATCTTTAGTCAGATGCTGACTAAGACTGTTTCACTTGAGAGTTGGGAATTGACACTTTTGTGGTCAGCTTCCAACTCAGCACTCTAATTTACTCGGTGTCAGGTTTAAACAGTTTATATGCTGAGTAAATATAACAAGCAACACATGCACATATATATATATATATATATATAATCAAGAGAGTTAGAAATTACTCAGTATCACTTATCCTGGTTCGGCTACTCTGCCTACGTCCAGTCCCCAGACTCGTCCGAGCTTTTAGAATCCAATACTGAGCTCTTTAAGGGTAGAGCACAAACCAGTTACAAGGCAGTTGAATATGCAAGAGTACCTTCCTCTATTCGTCTACTCAACTCCTACTAAATGCTACAACCCAGCACCTAGATTTCTCTTCCACTGAGTATTTACAACTAAACACTCAGCTTGACACTCTCAATTTACAATTGATACAACTTGCTCTTTTTGGAATAAGAACACTTTAGATGATTATAAACCAATCAATCTAGCATTTACACAAGGAATAGAAAGTGGGTGTAAGATTTCTTTCTTGTTTTTGAGTGCTTTGAACTTGTATTTTTCTCTCTTGTATTTTCTGTAATTCGACAATGATCCAAGAGAATTGCTTGTCCTTTTATAGTTGAACTTTGAGGATTAAATGATTTGAATTTGATGTGTCCGTTGAATCCAAAACGGCTCTTTTGGGGGACAAGCTTCTGGTCAGCTTCAGATGTGCAGGCCTATCATGTTTTCTGATTTCCTCAGATGTCAGGCTTGTCTTCTTCCTACAGGCTTTGTCTTCTTGCGGCAGTTTGTCTTATAGCAAAGAACAGTTGACCCATACACCTTGGAATTTGGCTTTTGCGTAATTCCAAGACTTCTATTATTGGTGCAGACAGTTGTCGAATTTGTCTTTTAGCTAACGGATCATTCATGCTGTCCTGAAGATCACTCAGCTTCACTTCGATAGTCATTGTCTTTGATTGTCACCAATTCTCATACTGAGTTCTTTTTCACTCAGCTTCCATGGTCAGCTTCGTTCTACAAGATCTAGTTCTGAAGCAAACTTCTTTTATGCTGAGTTCCGTTCCACTCAGCTTCTTTGATCAGCTTCTTTCTTGAGCTGTTGTTTTGAAGATGACTTATCTTCTCTTATGCTGAGTCGTTCTTCACTCAGCTTGTATTGTGTTCTCATGCTGACTTTGTCCTATCTTAATCTTTATTTCCTTTTGCATTTATACTCAATATTGAACAAACGGATTAGTATAATTAAATCAAAGCACTTAAATTTAATTGTCTCTTAATCATGGTTTAAACTTAAATGATTTTTTCAAATCAAAATCTTGTGGAAAGGTGTTTCAACAAACTCCCCCATTTTGATGTTGGCAAAATATTTAATTTATGGAACTCAGTATTGAAATTCCCCATGATTGAATTACATTTTATTCTTCTGAAATTACTCCCCCGTAAGGGTTGCATATATTGTCTTAGCTTAACTCTAAACCTTCTCAAGACTTACTTGAGTAATTAGGGAAGACATGTTTATACTGACTTAGTTCAATCCTAGACTTTCTAAGATCTAATTCAGATGAACCTAGGTCAACTTTCAGAAGAGTTCAATGTTTACTCAGTCTGATACATGAATAGTTTTGGTATCAGAGTTTATATGTGGATGTATCAGAGTTGATGTGTACTGAGCATATATTTTGAATTTATTTGTTTGTTCAAATCAGCATATAGTATAAAGATAAGCATCACTTATGGAAGACAATGTGAATGAAAAAGATGCTTAATATAAATGGCCAGCATACAAAAAATACATAAGTTAATTTCTTATAACTAAGCCTGAGCTACCCCTTTGCCTTTGTCTTTCTTCTTACTGCCCGAAGTTTCTCCTGCCTTTCCTGCCTTGGGCTGAGTTTCATCAGCTTGTGCTTTCTCCCCCATTTTGCCACCATCAGGCGGAGGAGCAATGAAGGTGTCATTGAGAGCAGCACGAGTTAGCTTGACCGAGTATGCCTTGAGACGTTTCGTGCTTTCAAATAACCCATCAAGCACTGGAACTCCATCATCCAGAACTGAACCTGGGACGCTAATAGATGAGCTGATCATGTTAAGCATGTATTCCTGTGACTTAGTTAGCCATGACATTACTTCCGCTAGCTGGGCATAAGATTGATGGTACATTCTAAGTATAGCCTTGTCGTAAATGTCACGCTGAGCGTTTGTGTGACGCACATGGTGAAAGAGGCTTTGAGTGGTTTGGAGGATAGTATTGGTTTTGATCATATCAGTTTCCATCTCCTCTTTACTCAGATTCAGAAGACGGACAGCTTCACTAATTTCATCCATCGTACATTGGGAAGATGAAGAGAGAAGGTCACGAGTACCAGTCAGCTCAGAAGATAACTTGGTAAAACAATGATCTAACTTGGCAGAGGTAGCGTAGCCCATGTTGACTGTTGGTAAAGCATTGATCTGTCCTTGAAGTGAATTCATGTGATTCACCATCATCAATATCAGCTCAGTCAGCTTGACAAAGGATTCTTGCTTGGGTTGCTGGGTTTGGACTAAGGTCATGACACTTACTAAATCTTTGAGATTCTTGATCTCATTGAGGAGCTGAGTGACAGACGAAATCTCTTGTGATTTAGCATTTGCGGACCCAACAGCATCGGCATGAGAATTGTTTAAGTCCTGAAGAAGATGTTGAGCCAAGTCAATGATGCGACGTCCGGACTCGATTGCATGAAGATAGGCAAATTGTGCCTCAGGATTTAACTCAGTGGCCGAAATTCTAGTAGCACCTGATTGAGGAGGTGTTTGGTGATGTCCTTGAGTAGAAGTGCCAGTATGGTCAGCAGCTAGACTTTGATGTTGATGAGCAGCAGGAGCTGTCTGCTCAATGTTCTGCGAAATAGGATGGGAAGGAGGTGGATCTGCAGAGATCGTTACCTGCTCAACATGGACTTGAGTTGGTGCAGGGAGAGGCACCTCAGGTTGAGCAGGATTTTCCTTAGCGTGCTTGTCTCCTTGAGCATCTAGGACTTCGAGCTCTTGCTCGGCTTGGTTTGGATTTTTTGGAGTCTTGGCATGTTGCTCGGTATGAGTAATAGAGGCTTGTTTTTCCTGTGTAGAGGGCTCAGGATGCGATGAGAAGAACTTAAATTGAGTATCTGTAAGGTCTGTGATTTCATCCCTCAGAGGTGAATCTCCCAGGAGGTCAATAACTAGAGATCTGTAGGCCTTCTTCTTAAGCCTTTTCAACTTTTTGGTCTTTGGGGGAGCGGGGTCAGCAGGAATGGAATCAAGAGATGATTCTACGCCGAGATCAGTGTTGAGTCCTTCATTGACCATTTCTTGTTCTGAGAGCTCATCATCAACTGTCTCATTCTGTACATCTGGACTTTCAACTTCCTCAACATTCTCTGTTTGTTCTTGCTCACCATAAGCTTCTTGATGTTGCTCAACATCCTCATCATGATCATGCTGACCTTCATTGTCGCTCTGTTCTTCTGCTTCTTGATCAGCAGGAATTTGCTCAAGGTCAATCTCTTGGCTTCTGATGAAGTGAGAATCATCAGGAACAGCAAAGCCAAGAGGGACAGCTTCAGCTGGACTTAGCTCAGAAGTTCTCTTCTTCTTCTTCAGAGGGGTTTCCTCACTTTCTGGTTCATCAGGCTCATCTTGCCTCTTTCTTTTCTCTGCTGACTTACCCTGATCAGCATTAACTTTCTTCCCCTTTGAGACAACCCGAATTTTCTTGGGGACAGCATCAACATCCTTTGAGCTGGTTTGGATTGCTTTGCGTTTCTTGTCTCGCTTAGTTTGGACAGCAGCTTCGGCTACAGCGATATTTTCTTCCTGAGGTTGCTCATCATCAGCTTCCTCCTGAGCTTCCCCTTGAGCTTCCTCGATGACCCCTTTTCCCTTCTTGGGCTTGATAGGTTGGTCATATACTAACCCAAACAGCAAGGCAGCTGTGATTTCGGTTCCCACAGTTTCTGTTTCATTGATCAAGTCAATTTGATGATCTTCTAGGATTCTGGTTATAAGGGAACCCAGCCTGAGCTTGATAGTACTTCGTTGGAGTGCTCCTACCAGAAATACGGGCATATTAAGGGGAATGTAGGTCAGCATGTGCCAAATGAAGCACTGTTCGAAATTTGAAGCTGATGATGCTGAGTTGATTTTTGGAAAGATGAAGTTAGTGAGGAGATAGTGAGCCATCTTTTGGTTTTGACCCATACATGTACTGGGTATTTCCCCTTTGTGACTTTCTGGTTTACAAAATGATACCGTGTGGTCAAGCTTTTCTTTAGTGGTCCTGAATTCTGTTCCGGTGTTTGGAAGGTTTAGTAAGGTTGCGAGATAGGAAGGGGTAATGGTGAGCTTCTTACCTTTAACGCGAGTTACTAGATGGTCAGCATCACTCCCATCAACACAAATGTTGGAGTAAAATTCACGTACTAACCTAGGATAGGTTCTTCCAGCGAGCGAAAAGAGTCCAGCCCATTCGTTTTTCGCAATCCACTCACAAAATGGTTGCTCATGTGCTATGAAGCTTGGAGAGAACCAACGACACCTGAGCACCTCATGATTCTTGACACTTGGGTACACCTTAACGAAGAATTTCTCATTCGACTGCTTGTCCTTCTTCTTCTTCTTTGAAGAGGTTGCGAGGTCAGTTTTGGGGTTCTTGTTTGGAGTTTGGTCATGCTGACCTTGTTGAGGAGGAGACTTAGGGTTTGCGTTGGTGTGGTCGTCGTTGTTACCACCACCGGAAGGATTTTGGGATTTCTTCATGATTATGAATTCTTTGAGAGGATTTTGGGATTTCAGAGAGAAAGATTTGAATGTCAAGGATTTCGAGTGTAAAGAGTGATAAGTGGGGATACTTCCACTATTTATAGAGGTGCTAATTGATCCTATTCGTTCAACTAGCCGTTTAACCTCGAGATTATCAACCGACAGAGATTCTGGCATTTATGACACGTTCGACGCATGGGTTTTCTCATTATTGCTTACGTTATCCTAGGTGGCTATTAATGCGTGTGCTAGCATTTAATGTTTTAAATGGGTTTTTCTCAGCATTAAGAATATCAAACGTTTGTGATTCTGAGTAGTCAGTTTTACGTAGGATAGTTGTTTGTGGACTTAGTAACTCAGCTTAGGAAAATCACTCAGCATGTGTGTCTACTCAGCTTAGGGTGATTTCATGTTATTTTTAACTCAGCATGCAGTAGTTACTAAATTATCACAAATCACTTAGCATGGTAATCACTCAACATTCAATTTAGCACATAAAATTATTGAAGAGGATTAGACATACCGATAGCTTCCTGTAGTATGTTAAATTGCTCACGAGCCAAGGGCTTCGTAAAGATATCTGCAAGTTGTTTATCTGTTGGTACGTAGGTCAGCTTGATCGCACCCTTGAGTACATGATCTATGATGAAGTGATGTCTTATGCTGACATGCTTCATCCTGCTGTATTGGATTGGATTCTTAGATAAGTCAATGGCACTCTTGTTGTCACAATTGACTTATATTGTTTCTGTTTTGACACCATAATCCTCAAGCTGTTGCTTAATCCATAGGACTTGGGCCACACAGCTTCCAACAGCAACGTACTCAGCTTCAGTTGTAGACAAAGCTACTGATGATTGCTTCTTACTAAACCACGAAACCAGACAGCTTCCTAGGAATTGACATCCTCCTGAGGTGCTTTTTCGTTCTAGCTTATCTCGTCCATAGTCAGCATCAGTATATCCAATCAGTGTGAAGTCACTTGTATTTGGATCACTATAAGAAATTCATTCTATAGCGACCAAATTTAACGAAGGTACTTCTGATACTCTCGTTAAAAATCACTTTTTACGTGAGTAAAAAATTACTCTAGCTAAACATTAGATTATTAACGACCGTAAATAAAAATGGATGTTATTAACATACATTACCCTCGTTTTAATATGTCATTATTAACGATAACAAAAATACCTTCATTATTAGTAAGCTCTTATCGCCAATTGATACTAAATAATTTATTTTCAAGATTTCCCTCCACTTCCATAAAAAAAAAGAAATTATTTCCCTCCACCACAAAATATAATAATAATGAAACAAATTTAAAAACTCTAACTTCCCCCTCTTCACCACCTGTTCGACCTCACTCCCCCCAATACCTAACTGACCGAACGATCCACCACGAGTGAAGTGGGAGAGAGAAACTCGAGGGATCAGACAAGTAGTATTAGCCGTAGCAACCCATGATTCCATTCTCAGTCTGGCCCATGGAAACAGAGTTGGGCATCAATTGAAGCCATATTGGGAATCTGAAATGGTAAGGTATTTGAGCACTGCAATCCAAAAGCTCTAAACTTTTACAGGCATGTTTTCTTCTTCCCTTATTTTTTAAATCCAAAATTAGAAAAAGATGGAAGAGGTAAGAATTCAATAATGGTGTTGAGATTTACTGTCGAAAAATCTAAAGAAGTGTCTACAAATTCACTTTCAGAAATGCTTGAGGCTTTCGGTTTCCTTTTTTTTTATTATGTGTTATTTTATTCTTTGATTTGGATTAATGCTTAAATCCCTGATTCTGTTTTTCTTATTCGAACGAGTTTGTTTGATTGTAAACATGTTCTTTGGTTTTTGATAATTTTTTGATTAATTGTAGTCTGATTGAGGTTGAATATGTCTGATGTGTTGTACGTTCAGGTGACAAAATATCCTCCACCCACATAATTTAGCAATGGCTCTAACATGTTGATATTCAAGTATTGATAAATTCCCTACAATGACAACATGTCCCTCCTATAGCGGTCACTGGTGGTGAGGTTCAAGATCTCGGTTTCTAACTCTCTTTCTACTTCTGTGCAGATTAGAATCCATTGGAATGATATTCCAAAATCCTGGAAACTGTTGTTAAGTATTACATGTTTCATTATGCTAACTTCTATTTTAGCAATGTAGTCAGCTATCACAGGGAGCATTTTCATCTTTGAGAAAGTGATCATTCTCATGATATTTCAGGTCTACCAAATTAAACTGTAGTCTGCTAAAGGTGATGTCTTGTTTGTTTGTATTTTTAGAATTGTTTCAAATGAGTTGATTATTGTATAAACTGTTAAAGTGAGTATGTTATATTTTGATTTTGAACAGTGTGGAGAAGCAGAGAATGTTGGAGAGTTGCGCAGGACTTGTGGAAGAATGTTAGTGCTTACTGAAATTAAGATTAAAAATGTTTTATTAGCTATGTACGTTTGTTCCCAATTTATTTTCAATCTTGAGATGAATTGATTTTTGTTTTCCTTTTCCCAACTGTTGTGAAAAAGATAAATTTGCTTATATTTTATTGAATTTATAATATGCTGGAATTATTTAATATGTATTTTATTGTATTCAATATTTAGCCAATTTTATATTTTGATAACACAATTACTCACATACATAATTAAAAAAGCATTAATGGCTCAAATGATGACATAATCTTAATAAATTACAATTTTTAGTTTTAGTAAATTCGTGAGTGGAGTTTTTGTATTAACTATCATTTTTAGTGACTATAAAAAAAACTGTTACTCATTATAATGTAACAGTAATGACGGTAGAATATAAGAATAACGACTGTCTATTCATTTATTGAAATGACATAATAACGACGGTAAATTATGGAAATAACGATAGTTTGTCCTCATATTAAAATCTAAAATTAATGACGGTATAATTAATTAACAACGACGGTCGTTACTATCCTAATTATTAAGCAATAACAACATGATATTAACGGTCGTTGTTTGTTTTCAACGACGGGATTAAGTATACTGTCGTTAATACTTTTAACGAGAAAGGCTTTAACGAGGGTCCACGACGGTATATACGGTCGTTATAGGTTAATAACGACGGTATTTATATTTTTAACGACAGAATTTACTCTCGTTATAGAACTAATTTCTTGTAGTGGATACCATAAACCTGCATTAACTGAGCTCTGCAAATATCTGAAAATTCTTTTTACAGCTACTAAGTGAGATTCCCTGGGGTCAGCTTGATATCTTGCACAATAACATACTGAGTACTGGATATCAGGTCTACTAGCGGTAAGGTAAAGTAGAGAGCCAATCATACCTCGATATAGTTTACTATCTACAGATTTACCTTTCTCATCTTTGCATAGGACAGTATCAGTACCCATTGGGGTTGATATGAGTTTACAATCTTCCATATCGAATTTCTTTAGCATTTCTTTGGCGTATTTGGACTGACTAATGAAGATGTCGTTCTTACCTTGCTTGATTTGAAGTCCAAGGAAGAAGTTGAGTTCTCCCATCATAGACATCTCGAACTCAGTTTGCATCTGTTTACTAAACTCTTTTCACAAAGATTCGTCAGTAGCACCAAAGATTATATCGTCTACGTAAATTTGTGCCAGCAGGGTATGTTTACCCTTTTTCTTAATGAAAAAGGTGGTGTCAGCTTTGCCTCTGACATAATTCCTGGTCAGCAGGAAGTTGGTCAACCTCTCATACCAAGCTCTTGGAGCTTGCTTTAGGCCATATAGGGCCTTTTTGAGTTTATAAACGTGGTTTGGAAATTTTAGATCTTCAAACCCTGGAGGCTGACTGACATATACCTCTTTGTTTATAAAGCCATTAAGAAAAGCACTTTTAACATCCATTTGATATAACTTAAAATTCATATAGCTAGCATATGTACACAGTATACGTATAGCCTCTAACCTAGCAACGGGTGCAAAGGTCTCACCGTAGTCGATGCCCTCTTGCTGACTATAGCCTTGGGCTACAAGTCGGGCTTTATTTCGGACTACATTTCCTAGCTCATCTAATTTATTTCTAAAGACCCACTTTGTTCCTATGGTCTTTTGATTCCTAGGTCTAGGTACTAAATCCCATACCTCATTTCTTGTGAATTGATCAAGCTCTTCTTGCATAGCGTTGATCCAATATTCATCGTGCTCAGCATCAGCGAAATTCTTTGGCTCATGTATTGAGACGAAGGCAACATTGCTGAGATACTTCCTAAGCTGATCTCTTGTCATCAGCTTGTTGTCAGCAGCATTAAGAATGGACTTCTCCGAATGTCCTCTTGGGATTTTTATTTCTTTGGGCAATGCTGAGTTGTTTGGAACAGGTGTTTCTATAATCTCTGTAGGAATAGACTGGTCAGCAAAGGTTATTTCAATTTCTTGCTTACCTTTGGTCAGCTCTTGTATTGATGACTCAGAAGCTCTATTTTGTTCAGCGGAAGCTGAGCTTGGTTCATCTTCATTGAGCTGAGTTGTCTTTCCTGCAGGGTCAGCTTCATCGAACTCAATATGGACAGACTCTTCTACAACCTGAGTTCGT